>NC_042976.1:1694256-1801756 GCF_901001165.1 Salmo trutta
TAGGGCAGTACAGGGCAGGCTAGGGCAGTACAGGGCAGGTTAGGGCAGTACAGGGCCAGTTAAGGCGGTACAGGGCAGGTCAGGGCAGTACAGGGATGTACAGGGCAGGTCAGGGCAGTACAGAGCAGGTTAGGGCAGTACAGGGCAGGGCAGTACAGGGCAGGTTAGGGCAGTACAGGGCAGGGCAGTACAGGGCAGGTTAGGGCAGTACAGGGCAGGTCAGGGCAGTACAGGGCAGGGCAGTACAGGGCAGGTTAGGGCAGTACAGGGCAGTACAGGTCAGGGCAGTACAGGGCAATTTAGGGCAGTACAGAACAGTACAGGTCAGTGCAAGGCAGTACAGGGCAGTACAAGGCAGGTTAGGGCAGTACAGGGCAGGTTAGGGCAGTACAGGGCAGGTTAGGGCAGTACAGGGCAGGTTAGGGCAGTACAGGGCAGTACAGGTCAGGGCAGTACAGGGCAGTACAGGTCAGGGCAGTACAGAGCAGTACAGGTCAGTACAGGGCAGGTTAGGGCAGGTCAGGGCAGTCACAGTGTTGTGGTCGTGATCCTCAGTGATCTCTGGGAGACACAACAATATCCACAACACAGCCAGGTGGCTCATGATTCAGACCTACTTGAATGGATATCCTGCAGGTTATAAAGTCGGTCTTACCGCGTTTAAAGCTGTTTATATTTCCTGTGCATTACTCTTTCCTCTCATTCCTGGTTACCATGGTCCCATGAAAACAATGCTACTCTACTGGCTATGATTAGACTGGGGGAGCTGGGGGAGCTGGGGGAGCTGGGGGGGCTGGGGGAGCTGGGGGAGCTGGGGGGGCTGGGGGAGCTGGGGGAGCTGGGGGAGCTGGGGGGGCTGGGGGGGCTGGGGGAGCTGGGGGGGCTGGGGGAGCTGGGGGGGCTGGGGGAGCTGGGGGAGCTGGGGGAGCTGGGGGGGCTGGGGGAGCTGGGGGAGCTGGGGGAGAGAATATGACGCTGTTGTCTAAGTAAACAGGATGTTGCCTTGATGAGGGACAGACCATGAGCATAAGAGGATGACTGATCCTAATGGCTCCTGGAGGCTCCGGTCCCAAAATGGAACCCTTTTTTCTCTGTTACCATGGTTCCTCGTCTAAAGTAGTGCACTACATAGGGAATGAGATACCATTTTGGGATGCGGTCCCCCTAAATGCCTCAGCACGGAGGAAGGTACGGAATGTTCCCTGTAGCTCAGTTGGTAGAGCATGGTGTGTGCAACGCCAGGGTTGTGGGTTTGACTCCCACGGGGGGCCAGTACAAAACATTTAAAATGCATGAAATGAAATGTATGAAATGTATGCATTCACTACTGTAAGTCGCTCTGGATAAGAGCGTCTGCTAAATGACTAAAATGTAAAATATGCAATAGGCCTAAATGTGGTGAGATAGTGTGAAAGTCAACCTCTTAGAGGCCTGTTTACCATGCTGATGGACTGCTGGGTGTCTGTTTATCATGCTGATGGATTGCTGGGTGTCTGTTTATCATGCTGATGGACTGCTGGGTGTCTGTTTATCATAATGCTGGGTGTCTGTTTATCATGCTGATGGACTTCTGGGTGTCTGTTTATCATGCTGATGGACTGCTGGGTGTCTGTTTATCATGCTGATGGACTGCTGGGTGTCTGTTTATCATGCTGATGGACTGCTGGGTGTCTGTTTATCATGCTGATGGACTGCTGGGTGTCTGTTTATCATAATGCTGGGTGTCTGTTTATCATGCTGATGGACTGCTGGGTGTCTGTTTATCATGCTGATGGACTGCTGGGTGTCTGTTTATCATGCTGATGGACTGCTGGGTGTCTGTTTATCATAATGCTGGGTGTCTGTTTATCATGCTGATGGACTGCTGGGTGTCTGTTTATCATGCTGATGGACTGCTGGGTGTCTGTTTATCATGCTGATGGACTGCTGGGTGTCTGTTTATCATGCTGATGGACTGCTGGGTGTCTGTTTATCATGCTGATGGACTGCTGGGTGTCTGTTTATCATAATGCTGGGTGTCTGTTTATCATGCTGATGGACTGCTGGGTGTCTGTTTATCATGCTGATGGACTGCTGGGTGTCTGTTTATCATGCTGATGGACTGCTGGGAAGCCCTTAGGGAACAGGAAGCCCTGAGGCAACAGGAAGCTCTTAGGGAACAGGAAGCCCTTAGGGAACAGGAAGCCATTTGGGAACAGGTAGCCCTGAGGGAACTGGAAGCCCTGAGGGAACAGGAAGCCCTCAGGGAACAGGAAGCCCTCAGGGAACAGGAAGCCCTCAGGGAACAGGAAGCCATTTGGGACACATCCTGTATTGACTGCTGTATGGATGCATCAATCAATCCCAGATATATTTATAAATATATATATATATATTTATAATTATAAAGCCCTGTCTACATCTACTAAGTATCAAATCAAACGATTTTATAAAAGGATTTGCCAGTAGATTGTCGACTTGATTCATGATGATGACTGCTAGCTAAGACTTTGAAAGATGGTTGACATGATCAGTCCAATCAAAGCTACTGTACATATATATAATGTGATTTGACGTCATTTTATCTGTGGCCAATGACCTTCAGCCTTCTTGGAAGGACACTTGTAGCATAACTCAATGGCAGGACCCAAAGGGCAGATTTTTTGGGATGTTTACCTTTACTAAGCACTTAAACTTGGCGATGACGTACTGTCCCCATGAGTGACAGAACACTGAGCCAATCACGGCGCAATGCTCCAACTTTCTGCTGGCTCGCCCCACCACCACAGAAAGCACTGAGCTGGGCTGAAACACCTGCATTTTGGAGCTGCTTTACTCAAGAAAACAAAACAGAGACAATGTTTGTATGTGGCTTTATTAACTCAATCATATATATCAATTTTACATTGTTTGCGAACTGATATGTGACACGTATTAATGCCAAAATAACATAGAAAACAGGCAAGCCCCAAAAAAATATATTTATTTTTATTTATTTTTGCTAAAAATGTGGGTCGCCACTAGACACACCGCCGGTCAAATTCCACGTGACCGTTTAGTCACTGTAGTTAGTCTTCTCTAAGATCTGATGCCGCTGATGGTCATTACTAGCCTACCGAACTAGCTAACGGCCTCTTCTCGGTTCTCAGCACTTTGTTGTCCCTCTAATCACTCTGACATTAATGCAAATATAATGGAAAATCTAATCAAACACTTCATGAGAGTCCATGAGCTCATGTTTCGCAACATTTCTATAGGCTATACAATACATTTACATTTGAGTCATTTAGCAGACGCTCTTATCCAGAGCGACATTAGTGAATGCATACATTTCATACATTTTTTTTACATTTTATATATATATATATATTTTTTGTACTGGCCCCCCGTGGGAATTGAACCCACAACCCTGACGTTGCACATACCATGCTCTACCAACTGAGCTACAGGGAAGATGGTACAATTGTGTGAGAAAACAGTGTGTTGATGGACTCTATTAAAAAGGTAGGGGTGCAACTCAATATTAGGAAGGTGTTCTTAATGTTTCGTACAGTCAGAGTAGATTATGGAATTTATAGACATTATAGACAGTATACGAATAGAAAAGGTGTGTACAGCAGTAGTTATATAGGATGAACCAGGACTAGAATACAGTATATACATATGAAGTGGACAGCAGTAGTTATATAGGATGAACCAGGACTAGAATACAGTATATACATATGAAGTGGACAGCAGTAGTTATATAGGATGAACCATGACTAGAATACAGTATATACATATGAAGTGGACAGCAGTAGTTATATAGGATGAACCAGGATTAGAATACAGTATATACATATGAAGTGGACAGCAGTAGTTATATAGAATACAGTATATACATATGAAGTGGGTAAAACAGTATGTAAACATTATTAAAGTGACCAGTGATTCCATGTCTATGTATAGAGGGCAGCAGCCTCTAAGGTGCAGGGTTGAGTAACCGGGTGGTGCAGGGTAGAGTACCGGGTGGTGCAGGGTTGAGTAACCGGGTGGTGCAGGGTAGAGTACCGGGTGGTGCAGGGTAGAGTACCGGGTGGTGCAGGGTAGAGTACCGGGTGGTGCAGGGTAGAGAACCGGGTGGTGCAGGGTAGAGAACCGGGTGGTAGCCGGCTAGTAACAGTAACTAACGTTCAGGGCAGGGTACTGGGCGGATGCCGGCTAGTGGTGACTATTTAACAGTCTGATGGCCTTGAGATAGAAACTGTTTTTCAGTCTCTCGGTCCCAGCTTTGATGCACTTGTACAGTCTCTGCCTTCTAGATGGTAGTGGGGTGAACAGGCAGTGGCTCGGGTGGCTGAGGTCCTGTGACAGCGGGTGCTGTAGATGTCCTGGAGCTCAAGCAGTGTGCGTTGGGCAGACCGCACCACTCTCTGGAGTGCCCTGTTGTTGTGGACGGTGCAGTTGCCGTAACAAGGTGGTGATACAGCCTGACAGGATGCTCTCAATGGTGCATCTGTAAAAGTTTGTGAGGGTTTTAGGTGACAAGCTAAATTTCTTCATCCTCCTGAGGTTGAAGAGGAGCTGTTGCGTCTTCTTCACCACGCTGTCTGTGTGGGTGGACCATTTAAGGTTGTCAGTGATGTGCACGCCGAGGGAACTTGAAGCTTTTCACATTCTCCACTGCGACCCCCATTTGTAAACGTTAGCCACCCTTTCCAACAATAAGAGTGTGTTTTGCAAAGTTACGTTACTTTACTGCAATCATATCAGTGACTGTCAGAGTGATGATTTCCACATTAGGTGGAATAGGTCCAATATCAAATATTTAGATGGAATATTTGTCATTTCAGTGTAGGAAAGGATGAAACAGCGTCTGTGCCACCAGTAAGTACAGATAGTAACGTTAGTATAAACCCCCTCGCACGGTCCCCGCAGCCGGACATCTTTCTCATGGCTTCTGGAGGGAAACGCTGTAGGAATGCTCAACCGGTGTCGCTTATTCAGCCGACAGAAACTTTCAACCGGTTCTCCCCGTTAAGCGAGTCGGAGTCGGAGGCCGAGACTTCTCTGGTCTCTGCTCCTCCCGTTGTGGGGTCTGAGACGCCGACGGCTCCCACCATTAGCTCTGACAAATTGAAAACCCTAGTCATTGGCGACTCCATTACCCGCAGTATTAGACTTAAAACTAATCATCCAGCGATCATACACTGTTTACCAGGGGGCAGGGCTACCGACGTTAAGGCTAATCTAAAGACGGTGCTGGCTAAAGCTAAAACTGGCGAGTGTAGAGAGTATAGAGATATTGTTATCCACGTCGGGACCAACGATGTTAGGATGAAACAGTCAGAGGTCACCAAGCGCAATATAGCTTCAGCGTGTAAATCAGCTAGAAAGATGTGTCGGCATCGAGTAATTGTCTCTGGCCCCCTCCCAGTTAGGGGGAGTGATGAGCTCTACAGCAGAGTCTCACAACTCAATCGCTGGATGAAAACTGTTTTCTGCCCCTCCCAAAAGATAGAATTTGTAGATAACTGGCCCTCTTTCTGGGATTCACCCACAAACAGGACCAAGCCTGGCCTGCTGAGGAGTGACGGACTCCATCCTAGCTGGAGGGGTGCTCTCATCTTATCTACGAACATAGACAGGGCTCTAACTCCTCTAGCTCCACAATGAAATAGGGTGCAGGCCAGGCAACAGGCTGTTAGCCAGCCTGCCAGCTTAGTGGAGTCTGCCACTAGCACAGTTAGCGTAGTCAGCTCAGCTTTCCCCATTGAGACCGTGTCTGTGCCTCGATCTTGGTTGGGCAAAATTAAAAATGGCGGTGTTCGCTTCAGTAATCTTACTAGTATAAAGACCTCCTCCATTCCTGCCATTATTGAAAGAGATTGTGATACTTCACATCTCAAAATTGGGTTACTTAATGTTAGATCCCTCACTTCCAAGGCAGTTATAGTCAATGAACTAATCACTGATCATAATCTTGATGTGATTGGCCTGACTGAAACATGGCTTAAGCCTGATGAATTTACTGTGTTAAATGAGGCCTCACCCCCTGGTTACACTAGTGACCAAACCCCCCGTGCATCCGGCAAAGGCGGAGGTGTTGCTAACATTTACGATAGCAAATTTCAATTTACAAAAAAAAAAACAATGACGTTTTCGTCTTTTGAGCTTCTAGTCATGAAATCTATGCAGCCTACTCAATCACTTTTTATAGCTACTGTTTACAGGCCTCCTGGGCCATATGCAGTGTTCCTTACTGAGTTCCCTGAATTCCTATCGGATCTTGTAGTCATAGCAGATAATATTCTAATTTTTGGTGACTTTAACATTCACATGGAAAAGTCCACAGACCCACTCCAAAAGGCTTTCGGAGCCATCATCGACTCAGTGGGTTTTGTCCAACATGTCTCTGGACCTACTCACTGCCACAGTCATACTCTGGACCTAGTTTTGTCCCATGGAATAAACGTTGTGGATCTTAATGTTTTTCCTCATAATCCTGGATTATCGGACCACCATTTTATTGCGTTTACAATTGCAACAAATAATCTGCTCAGACCCCAACCAAGGAAGATTAAAAGTCGTGCTATAAATTCTCAGACAACCCAAAGATTCCTTGATGCCCTTCCAGACTCCCTCTGCCTACCCAAGGACGTCAGAGGACAAGAATCAGTTAACCACCTAACCGAGGAACTCAATTCAACCTTGCGCAATACCCTAGATGCAGTTGCACCCCTAAAAATTAAAAACATCTGTCATAAGAAACTAGCTCCCTGGTATACAGAAAATGCACGAGCTCTGAAGCAAGCTTCCAGAAAATTGGAACGGAAATGGCGCCACACTAAACTGGAAGTCTTCCGACTAGCTTGGAAAGACAGTACCGTGCAGTATCGAAGAGCCCTCACTGCTGCACGATCATCCTATTTTTCCAACTTAATTGAGGAAAATAAGAACAATCCGAAATTTCTTTTTGACACTGTCGCAAAGCTAACTAAAAAGCAGCATTCGCAAATGGAGGATGGCTTTCACTTCAGCAGTAATAAATTTATGAACTTTTTTGAGGAAAAGATCATGATCATTAGAAAGCAAATTACGGACTCCTCTTTAAATCTGGGTATTCCTCCAGGGCTTCATTGTCCAGAGTCTGCACAACTCTGCCAGGACCTTGGCTCAAGGGAGATACTAAAGTGTTTTAGTACTATATCTCTTGACACAATGATGAAAATAATCATGGCCTCCAAACCCTCAAGCTGCATACTGGACCCTATTCCAACTAAACTACTGAAAGAGCTGCTTCCTGTGCTTGGCCCTCCTATGTTGAACATAATAAACGGCTCTCTATCCACCGGATGTGTACCAAGCTCACTAAAAGTGGCAGTAATAAAGCCTCTCTTGAAAAAGCCGAATCTTGACCCAGAAATGATAAAAAACTATTGGCCTATATCGAATCTTCCATTCCTCTCAAAAATTTTAGAAAAAGTTGTTGCGCAGCAACTCACTGCCTTCCTGAAGACAAACAATGTATACGAAACGCTTCAGTCTGGTTTTAGACCCCATCATAGCACTGAGACTGCACTTGTGAAGGTGGTAAATGACCTTTTAATGGCGTCAGACCGAGGCTCTGCATCTGTCCTCATGCTCCTAGATCTTAGTGCCGCTTTTGATACCATCGATCACCACATTCTTTTGGAGAGATTGGAAACCCAAATTGGTCTACATGGACAAGTTCTGGCCTGGTTTAGATCTTATCTGTCGGAAAGATATCAGTTTGTCTCTGTGAATGGTTCATCCTCTGACAAATCAATTGTAAATTTCGGTGTTCCTCAAGGTTCCGTTCTAGGACCACTATTGTTTTCACTATATATTTTACCTCTTGGGGATGTCATTCGAAAACATAATGTTAAATTTCACTGCTATGCGGACGACACACAGCTGTACATTTCAATGAAACATGGTGAAGCCCCAAAATTGCTCTCGCTAGAAGCCTGTGTTTCAGACATAAGGAAGTGGATGGCTGCAAATTTTCTACTTTTAAACTCGGACAAAACAGAGATGCTTGTCCTAGGTCCCAAGAAACAAAGAGATCTTCTGTTGAATCTGACAATTAATCTGGATGGTTGTACAGTCGTCTCAAATAAAACTGTGAAGGACCTCGGCGTTACTCTGGACCCTGATCTCTCTTTTGAAGAACATATCAAGACTGCTTCAAGGACAGCTTTTTTCCATCTACGTAACATTGCAAAAATCAGAAACTTTCTGTCCAAAAATGACGCAGAAAAATTAATCCATGCTTTTGTTACTTCTAGGCTCGAATACTGCAATGCTCTACTTTCCGGCTACCCGGATAAAGCACTAAACAAACTTCAGTTAGTGCTAAATACGGCTGCTAGAATCCTGACTAGAACCAAAAAATTTGATCATATTACTCCAGTGCTAGCTTCCCTACACTGGCTTCCTGTTAAGGCAAGGGCTGATTTCAAGGTTTTACTGCTAACCTACAAAGCATTACATGGGCTTGCTCCTACCTATCTTTCCGATTTGGTCCTGCCGTACATACCTACACGTACGCTACGGTCACAAGACGCAGGCCTCCTAATTGTCCCTAGAATTTCTAAGCAAACGGCTGGAGGTAGGGCTTTCTCCTATAGAGCTCCATTTTTATGGAATGGTCTGCCTACCCATGTGAGAGACGCAGACTCAGTCTCAACCTTTAAGTCTTTACTGAAGACTTATCTCTTCAGTAGGTCCTATGATTAAGTATAGTCTGGCCCAGGAGTGTGAAGGTGAACGGAAAGGCTGGAGCAACGAACCGCCCTTGCTGTCTCTGCCTTGTCGGTTCCCCTCTTCCCACTGGGATTCTCTGCCTCTAACCCTTTTACAGGGGCTGAGTCACTGACTTACTGGTGTTCTTCCATGCCGTCCATGGGAGGGGTGCGTCACTTGAGTAGGTTGAGCCACTGACGTGGTCTTCCTGTCTGGGTTGGCGCCCCCCCCTTGGGTTGTGCCGTGGCGGACATCTTTGTGGGCTATACTCGGCCTTGTCTTCGGACGGTAAGTTGGTGGTTGTAGATATCCCTCTAGTGGTGTGGGGGCTGTGCTTTGGCAAAGTGGGTGGGGTTATATCCTGCCTGTTTGGCCCTGTCCGGGGGTATCATCGGATGGGGCCACAGTGTCTTCTGATCCCTCCTGTCTCAGCCTCCAGTATTTATGCTGCAGTAGTTTATGTGTCGGGGGGCTAGGGTCAGTCTGTTACATCTGGAGTATTCTCTTGTCTTATCCGGTGTCCTGTGTGAATGTAAATATGCTCTCTCTAATTCTCTCTTTCTTTCTTTCTTTCTTTCTCTCGGAGGACCTGAGCCCTAGGACTACCTGGCATGATGACTCCTTGCTGTCCCCAGTCCACCTGGCCATGCTGCTGCTCCAGTTTCAACTGTTCTGCCTGCGGCTACGGAACCCTGACCTGTTCACCGGACGTGCTTGTTGCACCCTCGACAATTACTATGATTATTATTATTTGACCATGCTGGTCATTTACGAACATTTTAACATCTTGACCATGTTCTGTTATAATATCCACCCGGCACAGCCAGAAGAGGACTGGCCACCCCTCATAGCCTGGTTCCTCTCTAGGTTTCTTCCTAGGTTTTTGGCCTTTCTCAGGAGTTTTTCCTAGGGAGTTTTTCCCAGCCACCGTGCTTCTTTCACATGCATTGCTTGCTGTTTGGGGTTTTAGGCTGGGTTTCTGTACAGCACTTTGAGATTTCAGCTGATGTACGAAGGGCTATATAAATAAATTTGATTTGATTTGATTTGATTTGAAAGACGTTGCTTCGACAGCATATAACCTTTTATGGTCTGTACAGTATGATGAATTCCAGGCATGAGAGATACCAACGGTTTAGTCTAACGTTATAGCTATCTAGCTATAACGTTAGACTACAGTACATTTTTGGTATAGCAAACACAACTAGCTAGCTAGCTATAACGTTAGACTACAGTACATTTTTGGTATAGCAAACACAACTAGCTAGCTAGCTATAACGTTAGACTACAGTACATTTTTGGTATAGCAAACACAACTAGCTAGCTAGCTATAACGTTAGACTACAGTACATTTTTGGTATAGCAAACACAACTAGCTATCTAGCTTTAACGTTAGACTACAGTACATTTTTGGTATAGCAAACACAACTAGCTATCTAGCTTTAACGCTCTCATCATTATGTCTGAAACACCTCTCATCACTCATCATTATGTCTGAAACACCCTCTCATCACTCATCATTATGTCTCAAACACCTCTCATCACTCATCATTATGTCTGAAACACCCTCTCATCATTAAGTCTGAAACACCCTCTCATCACTAATCATTTTGTCTGAAACACCCTCTCATCACCCATCATTATGTCTGAAACACCCTCTCATCACTAATCATTATGTCTGAAACACCCTCTCATCATTATGTCTGAAACACCTTCTCATCACTAATCATTATGTCTGAAACACCCTCTCATCATATTGTCTGAAACACCCTCTCATCACTCATCATTATGTCTGAAACACCCTCTCATCACTCATCATTATGTCTGAAACACCCTCTCATCACTAATCATTATGTCTGAAACACCCTCTCATCATTATGTCTGAAACACCCTCTCATCACTCATCATTATTTCTGAAACACCCTCATCACTAATCATTATGTCTGAAACACCCTCTCATCATTATGTCTGAAACACCCTCTCATCACTCATCATTATGTCTGAAACACCCTCTCATCATTATGTCTGAAACACCTCTCATCATTATGTCTGAAACACCCTCTCATCACTCATCATTATGTCTGAAACACCTCTCATCACTCATCATTATGTCTGAAACACTTCTCATCATTATGTCTGAAACACCCTCTCATCACCCTCTCATCATTATGTCTGAAACACCCTCTCATCACTCATCATTATGTCTGAAACACCCTCTCATCACTAATCATTATGTCTGAAACACCCTCTCATCATTATGTCTGAAACACCCTCTCATCACTCATCATTATTTCTGAAACACCCTCTCATCACTAATCATTATGTCTGAAACACCCTCTCATCATTATGTCTGAAACACCCTCTCATCACTCATCATTATGTCTGAAACACCCTCTCATCATTATGTCTGAAACACCTCTCATCATTATGTCTGAAACACCCTCTCATCACTCATCATTATGTCTGAAACACCTCTCATCACTCATCATTATGTCTGAAACACTTCTCATCATTATGTCTGAAACACCCTCTCATCATTATGTCTGAAACACCCTCTCATCACTAATCATTATGTCTGAAACACCTCTCATCACTCATCATTATGTCTGAAACACCCTCATCACTCATCATTATGTCTGAAACACCCTCTCATCACTCATCATTATGTCTGAAACACCCTCTCATCACTAATCATTATGTCTGAAACACCCTCTCATCATTATGTCTGAAACACCCTCTCATCACTCATCATTATGTCTGAAACACCCTCTCATCACTCATCATTATGTCTGAAACACCCTCTCATCATTATGTCTGAAACACCCTCTCATCACTCATCATTATGTCTGTAACACCCTCTCATCATTATGTCTGAAACACCTCTCATCATTATGTCTGAAACACCTCTCATCATTATGTCTGAAACACCCTCTCATCACTCATCATTATGTCTGTAACACCACTCTCACTCATCTATGTCTGAAACACCCTCTCATCACTCATCATTATGGTCTGAAACACCCTCTCATCATATCATTATGTCTGATGAACCCACCCTCTATGCACCATCATTATGTCTGAAACACCCTCTCATCACTCATCATTATGTCTGAAACACCCTCTCATCATTATGTCTGAAACACCCTCTCATCACTCATCATTATGTCTGAAACACCCTCTCATCATTATGTCTGAAACACCCTCTCATCACTCATCATTATGTCTGAAACACCTCTCATCATTATGTCTGAAACACCCTCTCATCACTCATCATTATGTCTGAAACACCCTCTCATCACTAATCATTATGTCTGAAAACCAACCCTCTCATCACTCATCATTATGTCTGAAACACCCTCTCATCACTCATCATTCTTTCTGAAAACACCCTCTCATCATTATGTCTGAAACACCTCTCATCATTATGTCTGAAAAACCCCCTCTCATCACTAATCATTATGTCTAAACACCCCTCTCATCATTATGTCTGAAACCACCACCTTCTCATCACTAATCATTATGTCTGAAACCACCTCTCATCACTCATCAGTATGTCCTGAAACAACCCTCTCAGCCCCTCATCATTATGTCTTGAAACACCTCTCATCACTCATCCTTATGTCTGAAACCCCTCTCATCACTCATCATTATGTCTGAAACACCCTCTCATCACTCATCATTATGTCTGAAACACCCTCTCATCACTCATCATTATGTCTGAAACACCCTCTCATCATTATGTCTGAAACACCCTCTCATCATTATGTCTGAAACACCCTCTCATCATTATGTCTGAAACACCCTCTCATCACTAATCATTATGTCTGAAACACCCTCTCATCACTCATCATTATGTCTGAAACACCCTCTCATCATTATGTCTGAAACACCCTCTCATCATTATGTCTGAAACACCCTCTCATCATTATGTCTGAAACACCCTCTCATCACTCATCATTATGTCTGAAACACCTCTCATCACTAATCATTATGTCTGAAACACCCTCTCATCATTATGTCTGAAACACCCTCTCATCATTATGTCTGAAACACCCTCTCATCACTCATCATTATGTCTGAAACACCCTCTCATCATTATGTCTGAAACACCCTCTCATCATTATGTCTGAAACACCCTCTCATCAGTCATCATTATGTCTGAAACACCCTCTCATCACTCATCATTATGTCTGAAACACCCTCTCATCATTATGTCTGAAACACCCTCTCATCATTATGTCTGAAACACCCTCTCATCAGTCATCATTATGTCTGAAACACCCTCTCATCACTCATCATTATGTCTGAAACACCCTCTCATCATTATGTCTGAAACACCCTCTCATCATTATGTCTGAAACACCCTCTCATCACCCATCATTATGTCTCAAACACCCTCTCATCACTCATCATTATGTCTGAAACACCCTCTCATCATTATGTCTGAAACACCCTCTCATCAGTCATCATTATGTTGGGAGGATGGAAAAACACTCCACATAGTGCTTAGCGGTGACGTTTCCCTTTAAGAGGCTCGGTCTTGGTTAGAGGAACATAATTTGTGTTAAACACGTGTTGGGCCACAACACAGATGGACTCTAAATGTTGCAACAGGCTTTGACCACTCTGAATGCAGTAGGCAACATCAGCAGACCCACAGCCATTACAGGGAATCCGTCAGTCTGACTGACTGGTCTAGTCTGGACAGAGAATGAGGCTGAGTAGTGAACTACTTTTGACCAGGGCTCTGTTGATAAATGGTGCACTATAAAGGGGACTTCTGTTCCATTTGGGGCGCACGCTGAGACTGAGAGGGCCTTCAGGAGCCAGAATAGGAACACTATGGCGCTACACAATAATAATTAGGAGATCAGGGCCCATATTCAAAAAGTGTCTCAGACTGCTGATCTACGATCAGATTCTTGTCTTTCCTTATAATCGCATTAATTATCATCTAAATGACAAAACTGGGCCGAGATCAGCAGTCCCTTTAGGAGCCATTATGAGGAACACTGGCTACACACAGTACCAGCTGATCGCTCCTCTACCTACCTGATAGCTCCTATATACCTACCTGATAGCTCCTATATACCTACCTGATAGCTCCTATATACCTACCTGATAGCTCCTATATACCTACCTGATAGCTCCTATATACCTACCTGATAGCTTCTCTACCTACCTGATAGCTCCTCTACCTACCTGATAGCTCCTCTACCTACCTGATAGCTCCTATATACCTACCTGATAGCTCCTATATACCTACCTGATAGCTCCTCTACCTACCTGATAGCTCCTCTACCTACCTGATAGCTCCTATATACCTACCTGATAGCTCCTATACCTACCTGATAGCTCCTCTATACCTACCTGATAGGTCCTCTATACCTACCTGATAGCTCCTCTACCTACCTGATAGCTCCTCTACCTACCTGATAGCTCCTCTATACCTACCTGATAGCTCCTCTACCTACCTGATAGCTCCTCTACCTACCTGATAGCTCCTCTATACCTACCTGATAGCTCCTCTACCTACCTGATAGCTCCTCTATACCTACCTGATAGCTCCTCTACCTACCTGATAGCTCCTATACCTACCTGATAGCTCCTCTACCTACCTGATAGCTCCTATATACCTACCTGATAGCTCCTCTACCTACCTGATAGCTCCTCTACCTACCTGATAGTTCCTAAACCTACCTGATAGCTCCTCTACCTACCTGATAGCTCCTATATACCTACCTGATAGCTCCTCTACCTACCTGATAGCTCCTCTACCTACCTGATAGCTCCTCTACCTACCTGATAGCTCCTCTACCTACCTGATAGCTCCTCTACCTGCCTGATAGCTCCTATATACCTACCTGATAGCTCCTATATACCTACCTGATAGCTCCTCTACCTACCTGATAGCTCCTATATACCTACCTGATAGCTCCTATATACCTACCTGATAGCTCCTCTACCTACCTGATAGCTCCTATATACCAACCTGATAGCTCCTATATACCTACCTGATAGCTCCTATATACCTACCTGATAGCTCCTCTACCTACCTGATAGCTCCTCTACCTACCTGATAGCTCCTATATACCAACCTGATAGCTCCTATATACCTACCTGATAGCTCCTCTACCTACCTGATAGCTCCTATATACCTACCTGATAGCTCCTATATACCTACCTGATAGCTCCTATATACCTACCTGATAGCTCCTATATACCTACCTGATAGCTCCTCTACCTACCTGATAGCTCCTCTACCTACCTGATAGCTCCTATATACCTACCTGATAGCTCCTATATACCTACCTGATAGCTCCTCTACCTACCTGATAGCTCCTCTACCTACCTGATAGCTCCTCTACCTACCTGATAGCTCCTCTACCTACCTGATAGCTCCTATATACCTACTTGATAGCTCCTATATACCTACCTGATAGCTCCTATATACCTACCTGATAGCTCCTCTACCTACCTGATAGCTCCTCTACCTACCTGATAGCTCCTCTACCTACCTGATAGCTCCTCTACCTACCTGATAGCTCCTCTACCAACCTGATAGCTCCTATATACCTACCTGATAGCTCCTCTACCTACCTGATAGCTCCTCTACCTACCTGATAGCTCCTCTACCAACCTGATAGCTCCTATACCTACCTGATAGCTCCTATATACCTACCTGATAGCTCCTCTACCTACCTGATAGCTCCTCTACCTACCTGATAGCTCCTATATACCTACCTGATAGCTCCTATACCTACCTGATAGCTCCTATATACCTACCTGATAGCTCCTCTACCTACCTGATAGCTCCTCTACCTACCTGATAGCTCCTCTACCTACCTGATAGCTCCTATATACCTACCTGATAGCTCATATATACCTACCTGATAGCTCCTATATACCTACCTGATAGCTCCTATATACCTACCTGATAGCTCCTCTACCTACCTGATAGCTCCTATATACCAACCTGATAGCTCCTATATACCTACCTGATAGCTCCTATATACCTACCTGATAGCTCCTCTACCTACCTGATAGCTCCTCTACCTACCTGATAGCTCCTATATACCAACCTGATAGCTCCTATATACCTACCTGATAGCTCCTCTACCTACCTGATAGCTCCTATATACCTACCTGATAGCTCCTATATACCTACCTGATAGCTCCTATATACCTACCTGATAGCTCCTATATACCTACCTGATAGCTCCTCTACCTACCTGATAGCTCCTCTACCTACCTGATAGCTCCTATATACCTACCTGATAGCTCCTATATACCTACCTGATAGCTCCTCTACCTACCTGATAGCTCCTCTACCTACCTGATAGCTCCTCTACCTACCTGATAGCTCCTCTACCTACCTGATAGCTCCTATATACCTACTTGATAGCTCCTATATACCTACCTGATAGCTCCTATATACCTACCTGATAGCTCCTCTACCTACCTGATAGCTCCTCTACCTACCTGATAGCTCCTCTACCTACCTGATAGCTCCTCTACCAACCTGATAGCTCCTATATACCTACCTGATAGCTCCTCTACCTACCTGATAGCTCCTCTACCTACCTGATAGCTCCTCTACCAACCTGATAGCTCCTATACCTACCTGATAGCTCCTATATACCTACCTGATAGCTCCTCTACCTACCTGATAGCTCCTCTACCTACCTGATAGCTCCTATATACCTACCTGATAGCTCCTATACCTACCTGATAGCTCCTATATACCTACCTGATAGCTCCTCTACCTACCTGATAGCTCCTCTACCTACCTGATAGCTCCTCTACCTACCTGATAGCTCCTATATACCTACCTGATAGCTCATATATACCTACCTGATAGCTCCTATATACCTACCTGATAGCTCCTATATACTTACCTGATAGCTCCTATATACCTACCTGATAGCTCCTCTACCTACCTGATAGCTCCTCTACCTACTTGATAGCTCCTATATACCTACCTGATAGCTCCTATATACCTACCTGATAGCTCCTATATACCTACCTGATAGCTCCTATATACCTACCTGATAGCTCCTCTACCTACCTGATAGCTCCTATATACCTACCCGATCGCTCCTATATACCTACCTGATAGCTCCTATACCTACCTGATAGCTTCTCTACCTACCTGATAGCTCCTCTACCTACCTGATAGCTCCTCTACGTACCTGATAGCTCCTATATACCTACCTGATAGCTCCTCTACCTACCTGATAGCTCCTCTACCTACCTGATAGCTCCTATATACCTACCTGATAGCTCCTATATACCTACCTGATAGCTCCTCTACCTACCTGATAGCTCCTATATACCTACCTGATAGCTCCTCTACCTACCTGATAGCTCCTCTACCTACCTGATAGCTCCTCTACCTAACTGATAGCTCCTATATACCTACCTGATAGCTCCTATATACCTACCTGATAGCTCCTATATACCTACCTGATAGCTCCTCTACCTACCTGATAGCTCCTATACCTACCTGATAGCTCCTCTACCTACCTGATAGCTCCTCTACCTACCTGATAGCTCCTCTACCAACCTGATAGCTCCTATATACCTACCTGATAGCTCCTCTACCTACCTGATAGCTCCTCTACCTACCTGATAGCTCCTATATACCTACCTGATAGCTCCTATATACCTACCTGATAGCTCCTATATACCTACCTGATAGCTCCTATATACTTACCTGATAGCTCCTATATACCTACCTGATAGCTCCTCTACCTACCTGATAGCTCCTCTACCTACTTGATAGCTCCTATATACCTACCTGATAGCTCCTATATACCTACCTGATAGCTCCTATATACCTACCTGATAGCTCCTATATACCTACCTGATAGCTCCTCTACCTACCTGATAGCTCCTATATACCTACCCGATCGCTCCTATATACCTACCTGATAGCTCCTATACCTACCTGATAGCTTCTCTACCTACCTGATAGCTCCTCTACCTACCTGATAGCTCCTCTACGTACCTGATAGCTCCTATATACCTACCTGATAGCTCCTCTACCTACCTGATAGCTCCTCTACCTACCTGATAGCTCCTCTACCTACCTGATAGCTCCTATATACCTACCTGATAGCTCCTCTACCTACCTGATAGCTCCTATACCTACCTGATAGCTCCTCTACCTACCTGATAGCTCCTCTACCTACCTGATAGCTCCTATATACCTACCTGATAGCTCCTCTACCTACCTGATAGCTCCTATACCTACCTGATAGCTCCTCTACCTACCTGATAGCTCCTCTACCTACCTGATAGCTCCTATATACCTACCTGATAGCTCCTCTACCTACCTGATAGCTCCTCTACCTACCTGAGCTCCTATACCTACCTGGCGCTGAGGCATGTACTTTGCCTATATTCAGACAGCTTCTCAGGGAGGCAGTGCTTATCTAGGAACAGCATTTTAGATCATAATGAATGTGATTATAAGTAAAGGGGGTACCTGATCCTAGATCAGCACTGCCACTCCTGAAACGCTTTATGAATATGGGCCCATAGCCCTGACCCTGATACCTACCTGGCATGGGAACAGGCACTGTTGCAATACCAGCTCAGTAATCCAAATAAACAAACCGGAGAGAAACAATGAAAATATTAATGTGAGTAAAAAGAAGAGGCTAAAACACCCCAAATCATCCTCTATCGAATCCCGTTAATACCCAGATACCCTGTCAACAAATCACCTGCTATCGAATCCCGTTAATACCCAGATACCCTGTCAACAAATCATCCGCAATCGAATCCCGTTAATACCCAGATACCCTGTCAACAAATCATCCGCTATCGAATCCCGTTAATACCCAGATACCCTGTCAACAAACATCCGCTATCGAATCCCGTTAATACCCAGATACCCTGTCAACAAATCATCCGCTATCGAATCCCGTTAATACCCAGATACCCTGTCAACAAATCATCCGCTATCGAATCCCGTTGATACCCAGATACCCTGTCAACAAATCATCCGCTATCGAATCCCGTTGATACCCTGTCAACAAATCATCCGCTATCAAATCCCGTTAATACCCAGATACCCTGTCAACAAAACATCTGCTATCGAATCCCGTTAATACCCAGATACCCTGTCAACAAATCATCCGCTATCGAATCCCGTTAATACCCAGATACCCTGTCAACAAATCATCCGCTATCGAATCCTGTTAATACCCAGATACCCTGTTAACAAATCATCCGCTATCGAATCCCGTTGATACCCAGATACCCTGTCAACAAATCATCCGCTATCGAATCCTGTTAATACCCAGATACCCTGTCAACAAATCATCCGCTATCGAATCCCGTTAATACCCAGATACCCTGTCAACAAATCTTCACATCACAGTCCACTTCTCAGACTCCGGCCATCTTGAGGTGAAACATTTGGGCAACGTAAGAGGAATATATGGGTTTCCTTTATATTTACCTATGATCCCATGGCATCTGTTCACGTTGATAATTGTATTCTGCTAAATTCGAGACAACAGTTTTAGTGAACGAGAACACAGCGAAAGAGAAAGACATTCATGAGCACAGGTCAACTCGGGTATGCAAAGTAGAAAAGGAAATTCTCTCTGAGTCTCTGACTCCGTCTATTTTGATAGAAAAGCAGTTTATCTGGCGACTTGGTGTTTTGATACAGGCAACAACATCCCCAGCGTAGACAGGACACAGTTCAGCACAGGTTATTTCAGTCAATATTCGCTACAAATCACATCCAGTCTGATTGTGGATCCATACAGGCTACTCCACTATGGTGTTGGAGCATCCAGTCTGATTGTGGATCCATACAGGCTACTCCACTATGGTGTTGGAGCATCCAGAGTCTGATCTAAGTGTAGATTTTGGGAGGAACTGTTTTTGTGTATTTAGGGCCGAGGTGACTAAGGCACTGTTCAGTAATACAGTAATATTACTACATTTTATTTATTTCTCCCTCTCTGTCTCTCTCTCTCTCTCTCTCTCCTATGCTCTCAATCTCTCTCTCCCGCTCTGTCTCTGTCTCTCTCTATTTATCTCCGTCTATCCACCGTATTCTCTCCTATGCTCTCTCTCTCTCTCTCTCTCTCTCTCTCTCTCTCTCTCTCTCTCTCTCTCTCTCTCTCTCTCTCTCTCTCTCTCTCTCTCTCTCTCTCTCTCCTATGCTCTCTCTCCTATGCTCTCTCTCCCAGTTCTCCCAGTGGAGTAAGTCAACAACCTGGTCTCCTTTACAGCCCTGGATAACCCTGACTCTGTCCACTGAGGTACTACAACATATGCTTAAAAGAATCAGGCCCCTTTTACATGTATCCTAGCGTAATGTGGACCCCTGCTAGTCCAACATCTCATTACAACATGGGCATTAACATGGAGTTGGTCCCCCCCTTTGCTGCTATAACAGCCTCCACTCTTCTGGGAAGGCTTTAATATGGAGTTGGTCCCCCCCTTTGCTGCTATAACAGCCTCCACTCTTCTGGGAAGTCATTAACATGGAGTTGGTCCCCCCCTTTGCTGCTATAACAGCCTTCACTCTTCTGGGAAGGCATTAATATGGAGTTGGTCCCCCCCTTTGCTGCTATAACAGCCTCCACTCTTCTGGGAAGGCATTAATATGGAGTTGGTCCCCCCCCTTTGCTGCTATAACAGCCTCCACTCTTCTGGGAAGTCATTAACATGGAGTTGGTCCCCCCCTTTGCTGCTATAACAGCCTCCACTCTTCTGGGAAGTCATTAATATGGAGTTGGTCCCCCCCTTTGCTGCTATAACAGCCTCCACTCTTCTGGGAAGTCATTAACATGGAGTTGGTCCCCCCCTTGTCTGCTATAACAGCCTTCACTCTTCAGGGAAGTCATTAATATGGAGTTGGTCCCCCCCTTTGCTGCTATAACAGCCTCCACTCTTCTGGGAAGTCATTAACATGGAGTTGGTCCCCCCCTTTGCTGCTATAACAGCCTCCACTCTTCTGGGAAGGCTTTCCACTAGATTTTGGAACATTGCTGCTATAACAGCCTCCACTCTTCTGGGAAGGCTTTCCACTAGATGTTGGAACATTACTGCTATAACAGCCTCCACTCTTCTGGGAAGGCTTTCCACTAGATTTTGGAACATTGCTGCTATAACAGCCTCCACTCTTCTGGGAAGGCTTTCCACTAGATGTTGGAACATTGCTGCTATAACAGACTCCACTCTTCTGGGAAGGCTTTCCACTAGATGTTGGAACATTGCTGCTATAACAGCCTCCACTCTTCTGGGAAGGCTTTCCACTAGATGTTGGAACATTGCTGCTATAACAGCCTCCACTCTTCGGGGAAGGCTTTCCACTAGATGTTGGATCATTGCTGCTATAACAGCCTCCACTCTTCTGGGAAGGCTTTCCACTAGATGTTGGAACATTGCTGCTATAACAGCCTCCACTCTTCTGGGAAGGCTTTCCACTAGATTTTGGAACATTGCTGCTATAACAGCCTCCACTCTTCTGGGAAGGCTTTCCACTAGATGTTGGAACATTGCTGCTATAACAGACTCCACTCTTCTGGGAAGGCTTTCCACTAGATGTTGGAACATTGCTGCTATAACAGCCTCCACTCTTCTGGGAAGGCTTTCCACTAGATGTTGGAACATTGCTGCTATAACAGACTCCACTCTTCTGGGAAGGCTTTCCACTAGATGTTGGAACATTGCTGCTATAACAGCCTCCACTCTTCTGGGAAGGCTTTCCACTAGATGTTGGAACATTGCTGCTATAACAGCCTCCACTCTTCGGGGAAGGCTTTCCACTAGATGTTGGATCATTGCTGCTATAACAGCCTCCACTCTTCTGGGAAGGCTTTCCACTAGATGTTGGAACATTGCTGCTATAACAGACTCCACTCTTCTGGGAAGGCTTTCCACTTGATGATGGAACATTGCTGCTATAACAGCCTCCACTCTTCTGGGAAGGCTTTCCACTAGATGTTGGATCATTGCTGCTATAACAGCCTCCACTCTTCTGGGAAGGCTTTCCACTAGATGTTGGAACATTGCTGCTATAACAGCCTCCACTCTTCTGGGAAGGCTTTCCACTAGATGATGGAACATTACTGCGGGGGACTTCCTTCCATTCAGCCACAAGCATTAGTGAGGTCGGACACTGATGTTGGGCGATTAGGGCCTGGCTCGCAGTCGGCGTTCCAATTCATCCCAAAGGTATTCGATGGGGTTAAGGTCAGGGCTCTGTGCAGGCCAGTCAAGTTCTTCCAGACCAATCTCGACAAACCATTTCTGTATGGACCTCGCTTTGTGCACGGGGGCATTGTCATGATGAAACAGGAAAGGGCCTTCCCCAAACTGTTGCCACTCCAGCCGACACTTGGCATTGCGCATGGTGATCTTAGGCTTGTTCTTCTTAAGCCAGATTTGTTTCGTCGGACTGCCAGATGGTGAAGCGTAATTCATCACTCCAGAGAACACGTTTCCACTGCTCCAGAGTCCAATGGCGGCGAGCTTTACACCACTCCAGCCGACACTTGGCATGCTGATCTTTGGCTTGTGTGTGCGGCTGCTCAGCCATGAAAACCCTTTTTATGAAGCTCCCGACGAACAGTTCTTGTGCTGACGTTGCTTCCAGAGGTAGTTTGGAACTCGCAGTGAGTGTTGCAAATGAGGACAGACGATTTTTTTTTTTTTTTTTTTTTTTACGCGCTTTAGCACTCAATGGTCCCGTTCTGTGAGTTTGTGTGGCCTACCACTTTACGGCTGAGCCATTGTTGCTCCTAGACATTTCCACTTCACAATAACAGCACTTCTAGCAGGGTAAAAATGTGATGAACTTACTTGTTGGAAAGGTGGCATCCTATGGTGCCACATTAAAAGTCACTGAGCTCTGTAGTCAGGCCATTCTACTGACAAAGTTTTGACTATGGAGATTGCATGGCTGTGTGCTCGATTTAATACACCTGTCAGCAACGGGGTGTGGCTGAAATGGATGAATCCACTCATTTGAAGGGGTGTCCACATACTTTTGTATATATATAGTGTACTAAACTACTAATAATTGAAACGAAAATGATAAACGCTTCTGTTACATTGTTCCGATAAGGGCGTGGTCCATGGGCGAGTCTACCGTTTCAAGCTCCGCCTTCAGTGATAGAGCTCCCTAATACCGGACTCATTCATATACCGGGGCTCATTCACATACCGGGCTCACTACACGAGTCAAACAGACGGACGTGTTGACGTGTTTTAAATCCCGTTTACAACTGGTTTCTGACTGGGACGCCAATAGGAATTCCCTGGTTTACTTGGTGTTTATTCCCGTTTTGAGAAGAGAAAGAGTGTGTGAAGGAAACGTTTCTCATCTCGACCTCCGCTCCCGAATGGAAATAATCTGGAAATACGTCCTGAGCTCCACTGTGGGACCCGGAATATAAAATTTACAAGAGTTTCTTGGAGGATCATTTATTTGAAATGGATTCCTTCTTTGTAGAGGTAAATCAAAGTCTCTACATGTTATATATTTTTAGGGGCGTTGTGGCGGATCCTAAACATAGTTTCATTCCTAAGTGATTGTAGGAGACGAGACCGTCTTTGTTACGTCTTTTACGAGCAGTGGACACTCATGTCCAGCAGGTTTTTGGGTGGCATAATTCATAGATTATATTTCAGCGGTTCCCTTTCACCTGTAAAGTCAAGTTATCACTGGTTATTTCTGAAGGAGCAGATGAAGTTGAGGAACACATGTTTTCAGTAGTTTGTACATGATAGACTGCTGCTATCTTCACAGTCAGTCACACCAGTCACCAGCATGCTGCTCTGGGACAGCTCCACTATCTTCACAGTCAGTCACACCAGTCACCAGCATGCTGCTCTGGGACAGCTCCACTATCTTCACAGTCAGTCACACCAGTCACCAGCATGCTGCTCTGGGACAGCTCCACTATCTTCACAGTCAGTCACACCAGTCACCAGCATGCTGCTCTGGGACAGCTCCACTATCTTCACAGTCAGTCACCGGCATGCTGCTCTGGGACAGCTCCACCACAAATCAAACCTTATTTCTCATATGCGCCGAATAAAACAGCTGTAGACCTTTTTACCGAGCCCAACAATGCAGAGTTAAAAAGTAAGGAAATGAACAAAAAATGTAAACTAGTAACACAATAAATAACAACAGCGAGTCTATATATATATATATATATATATATATATATATATATATATATATATATATATATATATATATGAGTACCAGTACCGAGTCAATGTGAAGGGGTACAAGGTAGTTGAGGTACACAGGAAGCAGCTGGACTGTCTGGATGAGAGGTTTACAGCCACATGTGACCAGTCAGAAGAAGGGTCATACTGCTGCTGCTGTTTTCATATCTATCCTGCTGTCTAAGTCACTTTATCCCTACCACATGTATATATCTACCTCAATTACCTGGTATCCCTGCACATCGACTCTTACTGCTGCCCTGTGTATATAGCCTGGTACCCTGTGTATATAGCCTGGTACCCTGTGTATATAGCCTGGTACCCTGTGTATATAGCCTGGTACCCTGTGTATATAGCCTGGTACCCCGTGTATATAGCCTGGTACCCCGTGTATATAGCCTGGTACCCTGTGTATATAGCCAAGATATCGTTACTTTAGGTAGCATACCTAGTTACTTATGACTCGAAGGACTCTACAGACATGTCGATAGACCAACTGTAAACCAGCCTTAAAACCTGCAACACGACAAGTGTGATAGCCCTATTAAACAACCAGGCTAGATCTCATTCATCTGGCATCCAACAAGTGAAGGGATTTAATTAAAGACTAGCATTGCATGTAAACTCCCTCGCTGTGACTCAGTGGAATGCAGAGATGACTCAAAGAGGAGGCCTCATTGGTCACAGTCCCTATTATGGTATTACATGTCGTCTTAAAGGGACATAGATGTAACCCGAGACAAATTAGTTTAGTTATGCTCTTTTGGATCCTGATATGCAGCTGTGTGGCCTGGGGAACATACAGCTGTAAGGCTGGGTTATCCTCTAAGCTGTGTAGCCTGGGGAACATACAGCTGTAAGGCTGGGTTATCCTCTAAGCTGTGTGGCCTGGGGAACATACAGCTGTAAGGCTGGGTTATCCTCTAAGCTGTGTGGCCTGGGGAACATACTGCTGTAAGGCTGGGTTATCCTCTAAGCTGTGTGGCCTGGGGAACATACTGCTGTAAGGAGGGGTTATCCTCTAAGCTGTGTGGCCTGGGGAACATACTGCTGTAAGGCTGGGTTATCCTCTAATCTGTGTGGCCTGGGGAACATACAGCTGTAAGGAGGGGTTATCCTCTAAGCTGTGTGGCCTGGGGAACATACTGCTGTAAGGAGGGGTTATCCTCTAAGCTGTGTGGCCTGGGGAACATACTGCTGTAAGGCTGGGTTATCCTCTAATCTGTGTGGCCTGGGGAACATACAGCTGTAAGGAGGGGTTATCCTCTAAGCTGTGTGGCCTGGGGAACATACTGCTGTAAGGCTGGGTTATCCTCTAAGCTGTGTGGCCTGGGGAACATACTGCTGTAAGGCTGGGTTATCCTCTAAGCTGTGTGGCCTGGGGAACAGAGAGACGCCCCACGGGGGCAGAGAGACGCCCCACGGGGGGGGGGGGAACGCCGCAGAAAGAGTAATCTAGGATGGTCATCTGAATCAGGGTTAGTTTGGCAGCTGGGGTGAAAGAGGAGGAGCTATTACAATAGAGGAAACCAAGTCTAGATTTAACTTTAGCCTGCAGCTTTGATATGTGATGAGAGAAGGACAGTGCACCGTCTAGCCAGACTCCCAAGTACTTGTATGAGGTGACTACCTCAAGCTCTAAACCCTCAGAGGTAGTAATCACACCTGTGGGAAGAGGGGCATTCTTCAGACCAAACCACATGACCTTTGTTTTGGAGGTGTTCAGAACAACGTTAAGGGCAGAGAAAGCTTGTTGGACACTGAGAGCTTGTTGGACACTGAGAAAGCCTGTTGGACACTGAGAGAGCCTGTTGGACACTGAGAGAGCCTGTTGGACACTGAGAGAGCCTGTTGGACACTGAGAGAGCCTGTTGGACACTGAGAAAGCTTGTTGGGCACTGAGAGCCTGTTGGACACAGAGAGCTTGTTGGACACTGAGAGAGCTTTGTTTTTAGAGCCTTTAACACAAACTCTCGGGAGGGGCCAGCTGAGTATAAGACTATAATCTGTGCCAAAGTCTCCTTCCTCTCTGCATGCGTTCATCATCACAACTGAGAACCCTACCAGCCCCCCCCCCAACACACACACACACACACACACACACACACACACACACACACACCACACACCAGCCTGTGGCTGAACCAAACGCTAGCAGTCGTAGCCTTAGTAAGTACTATTCTATGAGTACTATTCAGCATCAGTTTGACACGGGCGAGGAAGAAGGGAAAAATCATCCTACTACTGTGTTTTCATCTGATCTGATTGTTCTGTTGTGGGGCTGAGACCGTGTCTTAGTGCCTCTCAGACAACTCTGTGTCTCACACACACAGCCAGCAGGAGTAATCAACCATTTTACACCTTGGTTATTGATATTGACGATGAGGGTGAATCCCAGATATGTGATTTACTCCCTCGATGGGACGGCTGGTATTCATGGTAAAAGTACACTGGCTCACACACCCTAACTCTTCTCCGGGAAGAGGGTTCCTTCCGTCGCTCTCGATATATTTTTTTCCCCTTCAGACGTTCCCCTCTTGGGATTCCCAACCCTGACCCGTATATTCCAGGTCATAGCCATCCATTTCCCATCTCTCCTCTCTCCCATCCCACAAGGCCTGAGGTGGCAAGGCACCTTCAACCCCTCTACATTCTCTCCTCTCGTCCTAAAACAACTCCTGCAGACACAGCTGCCAGTCCTCTGACCCCCCCAACATGACAGACTCAGCATTCTCTGGTTAAATGGGGGAACTTCTCCTGAGTCACTGAGTGGTAACATTTCTTCTCCCTCGATTGGAACTCTGTCACTTCCTCTCCCGCTGCCCAATGGCATAGCTGAGATGTGTTGGCTATAGGTGACATCCTGAAGTCATCGCCGGGGTTCCTCTGCAGCCAGACTGATCTCTATAGATGACATCCTGAAGTCATCGCCGGGTTCCTCTGCAGCCAGACTGATCTCTATAGATGACATCCTGAAGTCATCGCCCGGGTTCCTCTGCAGCCAGACTGATCTGTTCAGGGAGAAAGGAAAAGTCAAAACAATAAAATGAGGATGCAGGTTCCTGCTTTAGACATGTCATTGGTTCCTGCTTTAGACATGTCATTGGTTCCTGCTTTAGACATGTCATTGGTTCCTGCTTTAGACATGTCATTGGTTCCTGCTTTAGACATGTCATTGGTTCCTGCCCAGACAGTCAGTGCCATTGGCCACACCTACTCTGTTGTTGTCAAGGGTGACCGTATGGCACTTTTAATGTATTTTTGTCTATTTATGTGAGACATTTAGTAAATCAAAGTTTATTGGTCATGTGAACAGGATACAGGGTGGTAGGGTGAAATTCTTACTTGAAGGCTCTCCTCAACAGTGCTATACACATTTCATATAAAAAAAAATCCCACAATAAGTAATAAATAAAAGTAGTACAAAAAGAAAAATAGTAATGTTTGAAAATGTAGCATTAGCTCGACACCGGCGTTAGCTCGACACCGGCGGTAGCTCGACACCGGCGGTAGCTCGACACCGGCGGTAGCTCGACACCGGCGGTAGCTCGACACCGGCGGTAGCTCGACACCGGCGGTAGCTCGACACCGGCGGTAGCTCGACACAGAGAAAGAAGAACAGGTGTTTGTGTAGGGCTGTGACAGTTGTGGATGATGGTTATTGGTCAGCCAAATCACCACCGTCACCATAATAATTAAATATATACAGTACCAGTCAAAAGTTTGGAAACCTACTCATTCAAGGGTTTTTATTTTGACTATTTTCTACATTGTAGAATAATAGTGAAGACATCACAACTATGAAATAACACATATGGAATCATGTAGTAACCAAAAAAGTAAAAACCATCAAACGCTATAATGAAACTGTCTCTCATGAGGATCGCCAGGGGAAAGGAAGACCCAGAATGATCTTTTCTGCAGAGGATGAGTTCATTAGAATTAACACCTCTTCAGCCTGTCTCCTCCCTTTCATATACACTGATTTTGAAGTGGATTTAACAAGTGAGTGAGTGACACTGGTTGTAGAGGGAGAGCGGGGACAGCAGCATCCATGCCGATTCACACTAGTTAAATAACATATGGACAAGCTAGAAGTTTGTCAATCATCCCATCTGATTAAATAGTACCTGTCTTCTTGACTGCATCAAACAGAATAGACAAGCTAGCTAGTTAACGAGCAGCTAGGATAATTGAGGCGACATGTGAGTAGAGAAGCCAGCTAGTTACCGAGTAGAGAAGCTAGCTAGGCTAATTGAGGCGACATGCGAGTAGAGAAGCTAGCTAGTTAGCGAGTAGAGAAACTAGCTAGGCTAATTGAGGCGACATGCGAGTAGAGAAGCTAGCTAGTTAGCGAGTAGAGAAGCTAGCTAGTTAGCGAGTAGAGAAGCTAGCTAGGCTAATTGAGGCGACATGCGAGTAGAGAAGCTAGCTAGTTAGCGAGTAGAGAAGCTAGCTAGTTAGCGAGTAGAGAAGCTAGCTAGGCTAATTGAGGTAACATGCGTTTTCTCCCAGTCCTTATATTTACAAATAAACACTGTTCAGATTATTAAGTAGCAGCCTAATGTTACCTGTTGTCTTTTGGACGTAGCATGTCCTTCTCATCAGCAAGATGGCGCCGATACACATGGCCACTCTGTTTCTGGCTCCTAAGCAACTTTGCAGTATGTATGTATATATATCTTTTTGTTATTTCTCACACTATTAGCCCAGAAGTACAAGGCTGACGTTTTATATTATCCAAACCAATTGTGCTATTTTGTAAAAATGTTTTGCGTTTTGTGTAACTTATTTTTATAACTTATTGTGTACATAATGTTGCTGCTGCCGTCTCTTGTGACCGAAAATAACTTCTGGACATCAGAAAAGCGATTACTCACCGCAGACTGGAAGAAACCTTTTCCTTTAACTAGTCCGACTAGCAGGACTAGTCTTGTTTTCACTGGAACAGGCCCAGATCTGCCTTTTGCGTGAAGAAAAGACGCCGGAAAAGAGGCCGCAGGCCCTTCTGAGAATCTGGAGGCGAGCGAGTGAACTCCCATTGCCTTCCATTGTTATTGCTAATGTGCCATCATTGGAAAATAAAATTGATGACCTACGATTTAAGATTATCCTCCCAACGGGACATTTAAAAACTGTAACATCTTATGTTTCACCGAGACGTGGCTGAACAAAGATAAGGACAGTATAGAGCTAACGGGCTTTTCCATGCACCGGCAGAACAGAGACGCTACCTCTGGTCAGACGAGGGGTGTCTTTTTTGTCAATAACAGCTGGTGCGCCATGTCTAATATTAAAGAAGACTCGAGGTATTGCTCGCCTGAGGTAGAGTACCTTATGATAAGTTGTAGACCACACTATCTACCAAGAGTCTGTATTATTTGTAACTGTCTATTTACCACCACAGAGCGATGCTGGCACTAAGACCGCTCTCAACCAACTCTATAAGGGCCATAAGCAAAGAAGAAAATGCTCACCCAGAAGCGGCGCTCCTAGTGGCCGGGGACTTTAATGCAGGCAAACTTAAATCAGTTTTACCACATTTCTATCAGCGTGTCACATGTGCAACCAGGGGGGAAAAAAAATTCTAGACCACCTTTACTCCACACATAGAGATGTGTACAAAGCTCTCCCTCGCCCTCCATTTGGCAAATCTGACCATAATTCTATCTTCCTGATTCCTGCTTACAAGCAAAAACTAAAGCAGGAAGCACCAATGACTCGCTCAATACGGAAGTGGTCAGATGATGCGGATGCTATCTGGGCTGGGCTTCAGTTAAACATTGACCCCCCCCCCCTGTATATAGCCTCGTTATTGTTATTGTTGTTACTTTTTATTGTTACTTTTTATTTTAGTCTACTTGGTAAATATTTTCTTCTTCTTGAACTGCACTGTTGGTTAAGGGCTTGTATAGGTCAGCATTTCACGTTAGTCTACACTTGTTGTATTCGACGCATGTGACACAGTTTGATTTGATATTATTTTTAATTCAATAGTTTTGTGCACAAAGGTGATGACTGAAGTGTTTTTTATTAGGAATTCGTCAAATCTAATGTGGTCGTCTATGTGGCCGTGTATGGAAATTATCTTTCTGGACTAAACTTAAACTGCAGTACCGAAACAACAAAACGGCAGGAGCGTTTTGAAACCATGATTCAGAACTAGACCAGAACCCTTTTACTTCCACCAGACTGACTCCAGGTCTTCCAACATGGCACCTGGTGTGGTTGCTAGGTGATTTGTGACTCATCTGCAACCCCAGCCCACCCCCCCTGTACAAGGTATTTCATTAAGTTGCCATTCATTCATCAGTCTGTTCTCTGGTCCATATGTTTTTTTTTTTCTCGTCATAACGATTGTGTTGTCTCTAGCTCCATGTTTCTATAGTAACCATCTAGACAATGGGACAGAGTATTTTCAGTTGCCCCCAGCCTTCCTCTCCTCCTCCTCAGTTACACTGCGGTCCGCTGACCTTGTCCCCCCCCCCCCCCCCCCCCCCCCTCTAGCCTACTCACTGCCTGGTTCTGTCCCCTGGGCCTTGGTGTTGCTACATTTAGCTTGCTGCATTAACAGGACAGTGGAATAGGTGGTGCTGCCTGCCTGCCTGCCTGCCTGCCTGACTGCCTGACTGCCTGACTGACTGACTGACTGACTTGTCTCTCTAATGGCCTTCTATCATTACACCAAAAAGCACAAAGGGGGGAAAAAGGGCACTGGACAATATAATGTGGAATCAATGAACAAATGTCTTTAATTTTCCCTGCAGTTTGTGCATTCTCAACGATTCATAATGACTCATTATGGTTGGATTTCTTGAATGTGTTCTTTACTCTGGTGCTGTAAATGACAAGACCAGGTGTTTATTTGAAGTAATATCCAAATGCCTTCATTAAAAGGTATAACCTTGTCTAGGATTTCATCTTCACAGAACACAGGCTTTACAGATCTGTTCACTGTCATGCCCTGTTGGACAAACGACTCTTCTCTCTCCTGTTGGACAAAGGACTCTGCTCTCTCCTGTTGGACAAACGACTCGTCTCTCTTCTCCTGTTGGACAAACGACTCTGCTCTCTTGGACAAACGACTCTGCTCTCTTCTCCTGTTGGACAAACGACTCTGCTCTCTTGGACAAACGACTCTGCTCTCTTCTCCTGTTGGACAAACGATTCTCTCCAGTCTACTGTTGGCTAGAACTAGTCTCAGTGGTTTGCTATAATGGGCTAGGGAGAGGATTGGACACGTTATGTTACAGCCTTATTCTAAAATTGATTTAAAAAATATATATCTTCCTCGTCAATCTACACACACTACCCCATAATGACAAAGCAAATACTGGTTGTTAAATTTTAGAAAATGTATTAAAAATAAACAAATATTTACCTAAGTGTTTAGACCCTTTGCTCTGAGACTCTAAATTGAGCTCAGGTGCTTTCTGTTTCCATTGATCATCCTTGAGATGTTTCTACAACTTGATTGGAGTCCACCTGTGGTAAATTCAATTGATTGGACATGATTTGGAAAGGCACACACCTGTCTATATAAGGTCCCACAGTTGACAGAGCATGTCAGACCAAAAACCAAGCCATGAGGTTGAAGGAATTGTCCGTAGAACTCCGAGACAGGATTGTGTCGAGGCACAGATCTGGGGAAGGCATTGAAGGTTCTCAAGAACACAGTGGCCTCCATCATTCTTAAATGGAAGTTTGGAACCACCAAGACTCTTCCTAGAGCTTGGTCACCCCTATCTCCAGGGAGGTGACCAAGAACCCAATGGTCCTTCTGACAGAGTTCCTCTCTGGAGATGGTTGTCCTTCTGGAAGGCTCCCCCATCTCTGCAGCGACACTCCCCATCCAACCTGACAGAGCTTGAGAGGATCTGCAGAGAAGAATGGGAGAAACGCCCCAAATACAGGTGTACCAAGCTTGTAGCGTCATACCCAAGAAGACTCAAGGCTGTAATCACTGTCAGAGGTGCTTCAACAAAGTACTGAGTAAAGGGTCTGAATACTTATGTAAATGTGATATTTCAGTTTTATTTGATACATTTGCAAAAAAAAACAAAAAACTTGTTTTTGCTTTGTCATTACGGAGTATTGTGATGTCATTATGGGGTACTGTGACGTCATTATGGGGTATTGTGATGTCATTATGGGGTACTGTGACGTCATTATGGGGTACTGTGTGTAGATTGATGAGGAAGAGAACTATTTAATACATTTTAGAATAAGGCTGTAATGTAACAAAATGTGGAACAAGTCAAGGGGTCTGAATACTTTCTGAATGCACTGTAAATATATATATTATATGTATATATGTGTATATATATTTATTTGTATTACTGTATGTGGAGTTGTGGGCAGACCCTGTAGGTGGCGACCACTAGTGGTTCCTGTTATTGCATACCTGGCTCTTCTTCCTCACTCCCCAGTCAGCTAGTGGTTCCTGCAGACCTGGCTCCTCTTCCTCACTCCCCAGTCAGCTAGTGGTTCCTGCAGACCTGGCTCCTCTTCCTCACTCCCCAGTCAGCTAGTGGTTCCTGCAGACCTGGCTCCTCTTCCTCACTCCCCAGTCAGCTAGTGGTTCCTGCAGACCTGGCTCCTCTTCCTCACTCCCCAGTCAGCTAGTGGTTCCTGCAGACCTGGCTCCTCTTCCTCACTCCCCAGTCAGCTAGTGGTTATTGCAGACCTGGCTCCTCTTCCTCACTCCCCAGTCAGCTAGTGGTTCCTGTTACTGCAGACCTGGCTCCTCTTCCTCACTCCCCAGTCAGCTAGTGGTTCCTGCAGACCTGGCTCCTCTTCCTCACTCCCCAGTCAGCTAGTGGTTACTGCAGACCTGGCTCCTCTTCCTCACTCCCCAGTCAGCTAGTGGTTCCTGTTATTGCAGACCTGGCTCCTCTTCCTCACTCCCCAGTCAGCTAGTGGTTACTGCAGACCTGGCTCCTCTTCCTCACTCCCCAGTCAGCTAGTGGTTCCTGCAGACCTGGCTCCTCTTCCTCACTCTCCAGTCAGCTAGTGGTGCCTGCAGACCTGGCTCCTCTTCCTCACTCCCCAGTCAGCTTGTGGTTCCTGTTATTGCAGACCTGGCTCCTCTTCCTCACTCCCCAGTCAGCTTGTGGTTCCTGCTATTGCAGACCTGGCTCCTCTTCCTCACTCCCCAGTCAGCTAGTGGTTCCTGCAGACCTGGCTCCTCTTCCTCACCCCCCAGTCAGCTAGTGGTTCCTGAAGACCTGGCTCCTCTTCCTCACTCCCCAGTCAGCTAGTGGTTCCTGTTATTGCAGACCTGGCTCTTCTTCCTCACCCCCCAGTCAGTTAGTGGTTCCTGCAGACCTTGCTCCTCTTCCTCACTCCCCAGTCAGCTAGTGGTTCCTGCAGACCTGGCTCCTCTTCCTCACTCCCCAGTCAGCTAGTGGTGCCTGCAGACCTGGCTCCTCTTCCTCACTCCCCAGTCAGCTAGTGGTTCCTGCAGACCTGGCTCCTCTTCCTCACTCCCCAGTCAGCTAGTGGTTCCTGCAGACCTGGCTCCTCTTCCTCACTCCCCAGTCAGCTAGTGGTTCCTGTTATTGCAGACCTGGCTCCTCTTCCTCACTCCCCACTCAGCTAGTGGTTCCTGTTATTGCAGACCTGGCTCCTCTTCCTCACTCCCCAGTCAGCTAGTGGTTCCTGTTATTGCAGACCTGGCTCCTCTTCCTCACTCCCCAGTCAGCTAGTGGTTCCTGTTATTGCAGACCTGGCTCCTCTTCCTCACCCCCCAGTCAGTTAGTGGTTCCTGCAGACCTGGCTCCTCTTCCTCACTCCCCAGTCAGCTACCTGGCTCCTCTTCCTCACCCCCCAGGAACAGGTGTTATTAGGTTCTTGATAAAGAGTAAGTAAAACTCATGGATTCTTATTAAAGCTCAAACCAAGTACAGCTGCGTAAGACAAGGAACATATTCACACAAGCACTGGTATATAACCCTATTCTCCTGTGCCGAGCCCTTCCTTACACCTCTGAAGATTAGTGCCATGTTCTTCCTCACTTCACCTGACCTCTAACCCCAAAGCGCTCACTCCTCCCCAACTCACGGCTGTCATGGTGACTGGTACCAGACTGTCTCTTCTCCTCCCATTGGATCCCCGATGGCTAACAATAACATATATCCTGACAGAATGTAAACATTATACAGTACATTCATCTCTCTGTCTCTCTCTCTGTCTCTCTCTCTGTCTCTCTCTCTGTCTCTCTCTCTGTCTCTCTCTCTCTCTCTCTCTCATATATTTATATATGAATAAGTATATTTCATGTGTTAAAGTCAGAACCCATCACATGGGTGGGAGGTCGTTGACTCCAGTCTGGAGCAGACCACCCATCTGTGTTTTTGTTTTTTTAACAGATAGGAAAACAGGAAATGGTGACTGTGCTGCAATGCTTCATGGGTAGTTTGAACGTCAGGCTGTGTGGTCGTTTGATGATTCGCTGGGAAGAGGGACACTCCTTGTAGAATGTTTCTGTCATGATGTTAAAGAGTATCCCTCATTCAGTAGAACACAGTGGACACTATGGTGCTCCAGCCCTCAGTAGAATACAGTGGACACTATGGTGCTCCAGCCCTCAGTAGAACACAGTGGACACTATGGTGCTCCAGCCCTCAGTAGAACACAGTGGACACTATGGTGCTCCAGCCCTCAGTAGAATACAGTGGACACTATGGTGCTCCAGCCCTCAGTAGAACACAGTGGACACTATGGTGCTCCAGCCCTCAGTAGAATACAGTGGACACTATGGTGCTCCAGCCCTCAGTAGAATACAGTGGACAGTATGGTCCTGCAGTCCTCCCTCAGTAGAACACAGTGGACACTATGGCGCTGCAGCTCTCAGTAGAATACAGTGGACACTATGGTCCTGCAGTCCTCCCTCAGTAGAACACAGTGGACACTATGGTGCTGCAGCCCTCAGTAGAATACAGTGGACACTATGGTCCTGCAGTCCTCCCTCAGTAGAACACAGTGGACACTATGGTGCTGCAGCCCTCAGTAGAATACAGTGGACACTATGGTGCTGCAGCCCTCCCTCAGTAGAATACAGTGGACACTCTGGTGCTGCAAACCTGTGCTCTGAGCCTGCCTGGGATGGCTAATGGCTAGGCTGTGCTATGTTGCAGGATTGTGAGACAGAGGGTCCAGGACCTCTCCAACTGGTCAGAACCTGAGTCAGGGACTGACTGGTGGCAGTCTGTTGGCTGTTGTGTTTAAATGTCACGTACGCTGTTTGTTTTCTTTTGAAGAACTTTGAAGACCACCTCTATCTTTGTAGGTAATGGTTTCTCTCTGGTTTCTATACTGTAGAACCAGGTTGGTAACCATTTATATTTTCTCTCTGAAATGTTGGTGTCTATACTGTAGAACCAGGACTGGAAACCATTTGTATTTCTCTCTGAAATGTTGGTGTCTATACTGTAGAACCAGGACTGGAAACCATTTTGTTTCTCTCTGAAATGTTGGTGTCTATACTGTAGAACCAGGACTGGAAACCGTTTTGTTTCTCTCTGAAATGTTGGTGTCTATACTGTAGAACCAGGACTGGAAACCGTTTTGTTTCTCTTTTGGCATGTGTTCCCCTCCTGAAGTGGCCCTTGACATTGACAAAGATTCTAGTAATGTCTTCTGTGCTCCCAGAGGCTGATCTTTTGTTGTGTTTCAGGGGGCCCGTGTCTGGCTGCGGGACAAAGAGCTGCTCCTCCCCGCTACTGTCAGCTCCTGTTCCCACGACGACGGATACCTGGTCCTTACAACCGACTACGGAAAGGTAAAGAGGACAAACTATGTACTGTGACAAACCAAACTACCTTCACTAACCAAGATGGTCTTCATCAGGCTAATTACTCTGTGTTGTAGGCCTATGTTGACTGTAACATCTCAGCAACAGGTGCAGTATGTCCATCAGCACCTCGGGAGTAAATGTCAGTAGGCTTTTCATAGCCGATCATTCAGAGTATCTCTACCGCTCCTGCTGTCTCTAGAGAGTTGAAAACAGCAGGTCTGGGACAAGGTAGGACGTCGGGTGAACAGGTCAGGGTTCCATAGCCGCAGGCAGAACAGTTGAAACTGGAGCAGCAGCACGACCAGGTGGACTGGGGACAGCAAGGAGTCATCAGGCCTGGTTGTCCTGAGGCATGGTCCTAGGGCTCAGGTCCTCCGAGAGAAAGAGAATTAGAGAGAGCATACTTAAATTCACAAAGGACACCGGATAAGACGGGAGAAATACTCCAGATATAACAGAATGACCCTAACCCCCGACACATACTATTATTATGCACCCCTCCTAGGGACGGCATGGAAGAGCACCAATAAGCCAGTGACTCAGCCCCTGTAATAGGGTTAGAGGCAGAGAATCCCAGTGGAGAGAGGGGAACCAGCCAGGCAGAGACGGTAAGGGCAGTTTGTTGCTCCAGAGCCTTTCTGTTCACCTTCACACTCCTGGGTCAGACTACACTCAATCATAGGACCTACTGAAGAGATGAGTCTTCAATAAAGACTTAAAGGTTGAGATCGTGTCTGCGTCTCTCACATGGATAGGCAGACCATGCCATAAAAATGGAGCTCAATAGGAGAAAGCCCTGCCTCCAGCTGTTTGCTTAGAAATTCTAGGGAGAGTAAGGAAGCCTGCGTCTTGTGACTGTAGCGTACGTGTAGGTATGTACGGCAGGACTAAATCGGGAAGATGGATAGGAGCAAGCCCTTGTACTGCTTTGTAGGTTAACACTAAAACCTTGAAATCAGCCCTAGCCTTAACAGGAAGTCAGTGTAGAAAGGCTAGCACTGGAGTAATATGATCAAATGTTTTGGTTCTAGTCAAGATTCTAGCAGCCGTGTTTAGCACTAACTGAAGTTTATTTAGTGCTTTATCCGGGTAGCCGGAAAGTAGAGAATTGCAGTAGTCTAACCTAGAAGTGACAAAAGCATGGATTCATTTTTGGACAGAAGGTTTCTGATTTTTGCAATGTTATGTAGATGGGAAAAAGCTGTCCTTGAAACAGTTTTGACATGTTCGTCAAAAGAGATCAGGGTCCAGAGTAACACCAAGGTCCTTATCAAGATTAATTGCCAGATTCAACAGAAGATCTCTTTGTTTCTTGGGACCTAGAACTAGCAGTTTAAAAGTAGAGCATTTGCCGCCATCCACTTCCTTATGTCTGAAACGCAGGCTTCCAGGGAGGGCAATTTTGGGGCTTCACCATGTTTCATCCAAATGTACAGCTGTGTGTCGTCCGCAGTGAAAGTTAACATTATGTTTCCGAATGACATCACCAAGAGGTGAAATATATAGTGAAAATAATAGTAGTCCTAAAACGGAGCCTTGAGGAACACCGAAATTTACAGTTGATTTGTCAGAGGACAAACCATCTACAGAGACCAACTGATATCTTTCCGACAGATAAGATCTAAACCAGGCCAGAAATTGTCCATGTAGACCAATTTGGGTTTCCTAACCCTCCCAAATATTGTGGTGATCAATGGTATCAAAAGCAGCACTAAGGTCTAGGAGCACGAGGACAGATGCAGAGCCTCGGTCTGACGCCATTAAAAGGTAATTTACCACCTTCACAAGTGCAGTCTCAGTGCTATGATGGGGTCTAAAACCAGACTGAAGCGTTTCGTGTACATTGTTTGTCTTCAGGAAGACAGTGAGTTGCTGCGCAACAGCTTTTTCTAACATTTTTGAGAGGAATGAGATATTCGATATAGGCCGTTTAAAAAAAAATATTTTCTCGGTCAAGGTTTGTCTTTTTCAAGAGATGTTTTATTACTGCCACTTTTAGTAGGTTTGGTACACATCCGGTGGATAGAGAGCCGTTTATTATGTTCAACATAGGAGGGGCAAGCACAGGAAGCAGCTCTTTCAGTACTTTAGTTGCAATAGGGTCCAGTATGCAGCTTGAAGGTTTAGAGGCCATGATTATTTTCATCATTGTGTCAAGAGATATAGTATTAAAACACTTGTCTCCCTTGATCCTAGGTCCTGGCAGAGTTGTGCAGACTCAGGACAACGGAACTATGGAGAAATACGCAGATTTAAAGAGGAGTCCGTAATTTGCTTTCTAATGATCATGATCTTTTCCTCAAAGAAGTTCATGAATTTATCACTGCTGAAGTGAAAGCCATCCTCTCTTGGGGAATGCTGCTTTTTAGTTAACTTTGTGACAAAATCTAAATAAATTATGGATTGTTCTGATTTTCCTCAATTAAATTGGAAAAATAGGATGATCGAGCAGCAGTGAGGGCTCTTCGATACTGCACGGTACTGTCTTTCCAAGCTAGTCGGAAGACTTCCAGTTTGGTGTGGCGCCATTTCCGTTCCAGTTTTCTGGAAACTTGCTTCAGAGCTCGGGTGTTTTCTGTATACCAGGGAGCTAGTTTCTTATGACAAATGTTTTAGGGGTGCGACTGCATCTAGGGTATTACGCAAGGTTAAATTGAGTTTCTCAGTTAGGTGGTTAACTGATTTTTGTACTCTGACGTCCTTGGGTAGGCGGAGGGAGTCTGGAAGGGCATCTAGGAATCTTTGGGTTGTTCGAGAATTTATAGCACAGCTTTTGATGATCCTTGGTTGGGGTCTGAGCAGATTATTTGTTGCGATTGCGAACGTAATAAAATGGTGGTCCGATAATCCAGGATTATGAGGAAAAACGTTAAGATCCACAACAGAGATCCACGGGACAAAACTAGGTCCAGAGTATGACTGTGGCAGTGAGTAGGTCCAGAGACATGTTGGACAAAACCCACTGAGTCGATGATGGCTCCGAAAGCCTTTTGGAGTGGGTCTGTGGACTTTTCCATGTGAATATTAAAGTCACAAAAAATTCTAATATTATCTGCCATGACTACAAGGTCCGATAGGAACTCAGTGAGGAACGCTGTATATGGCCCAGGAGGCCTGTAAACAGTAGCTATAAAAAGTGATTGAGTAGGCTGCATAGATTTCATGACTAGAAGCTCAAAAGATGAAAACGTCAGTTTTTTTTTTGTAAATTGAAATTTGCTGTCGTAAATGTTAGCAACACCTCCGCCTTTGCGGGATGCGTGGGGGATATGGTCACTAGTGTAACCAGGGGGTGAGACCTCATTTAACACAGTAAATTCATCAGGCTTAAGCCATGTTTCAGTCAGGCCAATCGCATCACGATTATGATCAGTGATTAGTTCATTGACTATAACGGCCTTGGAAGTGAGGGATCTAACATTAAGTAACCCAATTTTGAGATGTGAAGTATCACAATCTCTTTCAATAATGGCAGGAATGGAGGAGGTCTTTATTCCAGTGAGATTGCTAAGGCGAACACCGGCATGTTTAGTTTTGCCCAACCTAGATCGAGGCACAGACACGGTCTCAATGGGGAAAGCTGAGCTGACTACACTGACTGCTAGTGGCAGACTCCACTAAGCTGGCAGGCTGGCTAACAGCCTGCTGCCTGGCCTGCACCCTATCTCATTGTGGAGCTAGAGGAGTTAGCGCCCTGTCTATGTTTGTAGATAAGATGAGAGCACCCCTCCAGCTAGGATGGAGTCCGTCACTCCTCAGCAGGCCAGGCTTGGTCCTGTTTGTGGGTGAGTCCCAGAAGGACGGCCAATTATCTACAAATTCTATCTTTTGGGATGGGCAGAAAATGGTTTTCAACCAGCGATTGAGTTGTGAGACTCTGCTGTAGAGCTCATCACTCCCCCTAACTGGGAGGGGGCCAGAGACAATTACTCGATGCCGACACATCTTTCTAGCTGATTTACACGCTGAAACTATGTTGCGCTTGGTGACCTCTGACTGTTTCATCCTAACATCGTTGGTGCCGACGTGGATAACAATATCTCTATACTCTCTACACTCGCCAGTTTTAGCTTTAGCCAGCACCATCTTTACATTAGCCTTAACGTCGGTAGCCCTGCCCCCTGGTAAACAGTGTATGATCACTGTTCATCCTTTCCTACACTGAAATGACCCTTGCCTAACGATTGCGTCTGAAGCTGGGCTTGCAGCACAGCTATCCTCGCTGTAAGGCGATCATTCTCCTGTATATTACGAGTACAACGACTGCAATTAGAAGGCATCATGTTAATGTTACTACTTATCTTCGGCTGGTGGAGAACCATGTCCAGATAAAGCGTCCGGTGTGAAAAAGATGAATGAAAAAAGTCGAGCGATGGAGGGGGAATTTTTTAAAATATAAAACGGCCATTAAAAAGTAAAAAAACAAAGTTGGCAGGTAGAATAGTAAAGTTGGCAACAACCGCACAGCAGCACGGAAACAAGTCTACAAGTTGTGACAACATTAGTCTGAGGCTAATTACAATAAGAAGCATTTTACATCATTTATAAAACGCAGCACAATATTTCTCATGTTTTATTCTTTTTTTCCTTTGTGAAAAACGTATAATTCTGTGTTAACCCGACCCCCTAAGTTTAACTTGCTAGTTAATCTAAGTAAGTGGCTGAATTTAATAAGGTAACGGGGGCATCATATTGGGTTAGTTTTGTGTTTTTGAAAAAAAACTCATCCAGAGAGCTTTGACTTCTGTACAGGGGCCGCTATCTTCGGCGGCAGGTAGCCTAGTGGTTTGAGCGTTGAGCAGAATCCCTGAGCTGACAAGGTAAAAATGTGTCGTTCTGCCCCTGAGCAAGGCAGTTAACCCGCTGTTCCCTGGGCCCTGAGCAAGGCAGTTAACCCGCTGTTCCCCGGGCCCTGAGCAAGGCAGTTAACCCGCTGTTCCCCGGGCCCTGAGCAAGGCAGTTAACCCGCTGTTCCCCGGGCCCTGAGCAAGGCAGTTAACCCGCTGTTCCCCGGGCGCCGGGGAATGTCGTGGATGTTGATTAAGGCAGTCCCCCGCACCCCTCTGATTCAGAGGGGTTAAATGGGGAAGACACATTTCAGATGTATAACTGACTAGGTATCTCCCTTTCCCTTAATTTCCTTTTTTTTTCTTCTTCTCCTCTCTTTTCTCCACCCGTCTGCTCCTCCCCCTCTTCTCAGAGCAGACAGGCCCGTTGCCCTAGCGACTCCAGACACACAGCATGTAGATATGCTGGTTCAGAGCCAGTACTGTTCTTCCTTCAGACAAGCATGCGTCAAATCTTTATTCATTTGCACAATGTGTTTCGTTCACATTGGCTTGTAAATGTGCAAACTTACCAAAAATGCCATTTGGTAGCGCCTACCTATATATGTATAACTTTGAGCTGGATTGCCTGTCTTTGTGTAACCGATGTGAAATGGCTAGTTAGCGGTGGTGCGCGCTAATAGCGTTTAATTCGGGTGACGTCACTCGCTCTGAGACTTGAAGTAGGGTTTCCCCTTGCGCTGCAAGGGCCGCGGCTTTTGTGGCGCGGTGAGTAACGATGCTTCGTGGGGTGTCAGTTGTTGATGTGTGCAGAGGGTCCCTGGTTCAAGCCCAGGTTGGGACTAGGAGAGGGACGGAAGCTATACTGTTACATTTGCAATTTTTGTGTATTTTCGTTTGTGCTCGTTAGCATATTTAGCTAGCAGCCTCCATGGATATTCGCTATTACTTGTGCTAAGGTTGTTAGCACAATGGGCTTTTTTTTGCATTTTTTTTGCATTGTACTAAACCGTTAATATCGTAAATCTCGGTATGAGAGAAGGACTGTATGATGATATGAACGTCTGGATACTGCCCACCCTAGCCTGACCTCCAGGGGGGGCTGTGGGGCTGTGCGGTATACCAGTGTTGAGTTGATTTTAATTAATCAATACATTAATCTTATGCTACACAAAGATAAGTAACATACATTTTTCTAAACTATTCCAATCTGTTCGTTGGACTTATTGCAACCGTTACTGAGATCTTTGTTCCAGTTTAAATGGTTTAGGTAGTCTCATTCACTCATCTTTCTGAATGCAGATTGTGGGAATCGACTCTGGCTGGATTCCAATAGGATGTATGCTGGTCATCAGTGTCCATAACACAGCGAACGCTGGTCACTAGCAAAAACACAGCGAAGGCTTGGTCACCATGCCAGCATAACCAGTTAGACCATGCTGGTCAGACCAGCATCAGACCAACACTGACCAGCATGTAATGTATGCTGATCTGTGATGTTTTTTTTCAGAAGGTAATGATTAGCAGTATGATTATCAGTTTGTGTGATGTGAATAGTAGGAATGCGCTCTACTCTAACTAGGCTGCACTTATCTGTTGGGCTGGAGGGGAGACCTTTGTGTCTGAAGGATATCCTGTTGATTGAGTGAGAAGTCAACTGTGGGGTCAAGTCTTTTGGGTTCAGCTGCTTGTTTTGTTCTTGAAGGATGCCGCTTTACTGTAAATATGTTTTTAGCTTTTGAACTTGGACTCGTCTTGGTATGGTTAGCGAGTCGTCATGCACTGTAGCTCCATATTCCTACCACCTATCCCCAGGCCTTCAGAGCTGGCCCAGAGGACCATGACCCTCTGCCCCATCCCGTCCCCATTCCTAGGGTCTGTCCCCCAGCTGTCCACCTCACCCGTACCCCCAGGCTTCATGCTATTTCTGGAGGCCTGTGCTGTTCTGAGGGTGGATTTAAATATGAACAGCATGTGTGTTCAAGTGGCAGCTAACTCTGCTAATGTACTGAGTTTCTTTACAAAGGTCACAGCTTAACTCACAGCATGATTTTTCTCAATGGAGCGAGTCACAGGTACTTCCTGTTTTTGAGCTTCTGCTTGTAAACAGGAAGCAGGAGTATGGAGTCGTGATCTGATTTGCTGAATGGCGGACAAGGGAGAGGGTCTGGTATGCTTGCTTGTGGGTAGATTAACAGTGGTCTAGGACTTTATCGCCCCCGAGTGGCGAAGGAGGTTGGGCATCACGTGTCTTGATAACGCAGAGTTAAAATCGCCGGTGGCAAGGAAAGCATTCCTCCAGATATGTTTTCCTGCTTGTTTATAGCCTCATACAGTTTGTTAAGTTTCTGCTTGTTATATTTCTTGTCCTGAGGTGGAACAACAGTCGCGATACCAGCTGGAAAACTCCCTTGAGAGTCAACATTTTGACCATCAGGTATACAAGATGGGTGAAAAATGGGTCCCACATTCCTACCCCTCTCCCCCCCTGCCCATCCATCCCTCCCACATTCCTACCCCTCTCCCCCCTGCCCATCCATCCCTCCCACACTCCTACCCCTCTCTCCCCCCTGCCCATCCATCCCTCCCACACTCCTACCCCTCTCTCCCCCCTCCCCATCCATTCCTCCCACACTCCTACCCCTCTCCCCCCTGCCCATCCATTCCTACCCCTCTCCCCCCTGCCCATCCATTCCTACCCCTCTCCCCCCTGCCCATCCATCCCTCCCTCTCCCCCCTGCCCATCCATCCCTCCCACATTCCTACCCCTGCCCCCCCTGCTCACCCATCCCTCCCACATTCCTACCCCTGTCCCCCCTGCTCACCCATCCCTCCCACATTCCTACCCCTGTCCCCCCTGCTCACCCATCCCTCCCACAATCCTACCCCTCTCCCCCCTGCCCATCCATTCCTACCCCTCTCCCCCCCTGCCCATCCATTCCTACCCCTCTCCCCCCCTGCCCATCCATTCCTACCCCTGTCCCCCCTGCCCATCCATCCCTCCCACATTCCTACCCCTCTCCCCCCCTGCCCATCCATCCCTCCCACATTCCTACCCCTCTCCCCCCTGCCAACCCATCCCTCCCACATTCCTACCCCTCTCCCCCCTGCCCATCCATTCCTACCCCTCTCCCCCCTGCCCATCCATTCCTACCCCTGTCCCCCCTGCTCACCCATCCCTCCCACATTCCTACCCCTCTCCCCCCATCTAATCTTCATTCTTACATGTTGTCATCATATCCTCCAAGAATGTTCTGAGGTCACTAGGGGTTGTCTATGTATGTCTTTCTCTCAGGAATCACAGGAATGTTACAGTCATGGGACTGGCTCCACCTACAGTAGATAGATAGATAGTTAGTTACAGTCATGGGACTGGCTCCACCTACAGTAGATAGATAGATAGATAGATAGATAGTTAGTTACAGTCATGGGACTGGCTCCACCTACAGTAGATAGTTAGTTAGTTACAGTCATGGGACTGGCTCCACCTACAGTAGATAGTTAGTTAGTTACAGTCATGGGACTGGCTCCACCTACAGTAGATAGTTAGTTAGTTAGTTACAGTCATGGGACTGGCTCCACCTACAGTAGATAGACATATAGTTAGTTTCAGTCATGGGACTGGCTCCACCTACAGTAGATAGTTAGTTAGTTAGTTAGGTACAGTCATGGGACTGGCTCCACCTACAGTAGATAGTTAGTTAGTTAGTTACAGTCATGGGACCGGCTCCACCTACAGTAGATAGTTAGTTAGTTAGTTACAGTCATGGGACTGGCTCCACCTATAGTAGATAGTTAGTTAGTTAGTTACAGTCATGGGACTGGCTCCACCTACAGTAGATAGTTAGTTAGTTAGTTAGTTACAGTCATGGGACTGGCTCCACCTACAGTAGATAGTTAGTTAGTTACAGTCATGGGACTGGCTCCACCTACAGTAGATAGATAGTTAGTTACAGTCATGGGACTGGCTCCACCTACAGTAGATAGTTAGTTAGTTACAGTCATGGGACTGGCTCCACCTACAGTAGATAGATAGTTAGTTAGTTAGGTACAGTCATGGGACTGGCTCCACCTACAGTAGATAGTTAGTTAGTTAGTTAGTTAGTTAGTTAGTTAGTTACAGTCATGGGACTGGCTCCACCTACAGTAGATAGTTAGTTAGTTACAGTCATGGGACTGGCTCCACCTACAGTAGATAGATAGTTAGTTACAGTCATGGGACTGGCTCCACCTACAGTAGATAGATAGTTAGTTACAGTCATGGGACTGGCTCCACCTACAGTAGATAGATAGTTAGTTACAGTCATGGGACTGGCTCCACCTACAGTAGATAGATAGTTAGTTAGTTAGTTAGGTACAGTCATGGGACTGGCTCCACCCACAGTAGATAGTTAGTTAGTTAGTTAGTTAGTTACAGTCATGGGACCGGCTCCACCTACAGTAGATAGTTAGTTAGTTAGTTACAGTCATGGGACTGGCTCCACCTATAGTAGATAGTTAGTTAGTTAGTTAGTTACAGTCATGGGACTGGCTCCACCTACAGTAGATAGTTAGTTAGTTAGTTACAGTCATGGGACTGGCTCCACCTACAGTAGATAGTTAGTTAGTTACAGTCATGGGACTGGCTCCACCTACAGTAGATAGATAGTTAGTTACAGTCATGGGACTGGCTCCACCTACAGTAGATAGTTAGTTAGTTACAGTCATGGGACTGGCTCCACCTACAGTAGATAGATAGTTAGTTAGTTAGTTACAGTCATGGGACTGGCTCCACCTACAGTAGATAGTTAGTTAGTTACAGTCATGGGACCGGCTCCACCTACAGTAGATAGTTAGTTAGTTAGTTACAGTCATGGGACCGGCTCCACCTACAGTAGATAGATAGATAGTTAGTTAGTTACAGTCATGGGACTGGCTCCACCTACAGTAGATAGTTAGTTAGTTAGTTAGTTAGTTACAGTTATGGGACTGGCTCCACCTACAGTAGATAGTTAGTTAGTTACAGTCATGGGACGGGCTCCACCTACAGTAGATAGTTAGTTACAGTCATGGGACTGGCTCCACCTACAGTAGATAGTTAGTTAGTTACAGTCATGGGACTGGCTCCACCTACAGTAGATAGATAGTTAGTTACAGTCATGGGACTAGCTCCACCTACAGTAGATAGTTAGTTAGTTAGTTAGTTACAGTCATGGGACTGGCTCCACCTACAGTAGATAGTTAGTTAGTTAGTTACAGTCATGGGACTGGCTCCACCTACAGTAGATAGATAGTTAGTTAGTTACAGTCATGGGACCGGCTCCACCTACAGTAGATAGTTAGTAAGTTACAGTCATGGGACCGGCTCCACCTACAGTAGATAGTTAGTAAGTTACAGTCATGGGACCGGCTCCACCTACAGTAGATAGATAGATAGTTAGTTAGTTACAGTCATGGGACTGGCTCCACCTACAGTAGATAGTTAGTTAGAGTCATGGGACTGGCTCCACCTACAGTAGATAGTTAGTTAGTTACAGTCATGGGACCGGCTCCACCTACAGTAGTTAGTTAGTTAGTTACAGTCATGGGACTGGCTCCACCTACAGTAGATAGTTAGTTAGTTTGTTACAGTCATGGGACTGGCTCCACCTACAGTAGATAGTTAGTTAGTTACAGTCATGGGACTAGCTCCACCTACAGTAGTTAGTTAGTTAGTTAGTTAGTTAGTTAGTTACAGTCATGGGACTGGCTCCACCTACAGTAGATAGTTAGTTAGTTAGTTACAGTCATGGGACTGGCTCCACCTACAGTAGATAGATAGATAGTTAGTTACAGTCATGGGACTGGCTCCACCTACAGTAGATAGTTAGTTAGTTAGTTACAGTCATGGGACTGGCTCCACCTACAGTAGATAGATAGTTAGTTACAGTCATGGGACTGGCTCCACCTACAGTAGTTAGTTAGTTAGTTAGTTACAGTCATGGGACTGGCTCCACTTACAGTAGATAGTTAGTTAGTTAGTTACAGTCATGGGACTGGCTCCACCTACAGTAGATAGTTAGTTAGTTACAGTCATGGGACCGGCTCCACCTACAGTAGATAGATAGTTAGTTACAGTCATGGGACTGGCTCCACCTACAGTAGATAGTTAGTTAGTTACAGTCATGGGACTGGCTCCACCTACAGTAGATAGTTAGTTAGTTACAGTCATGGGACCGGCTCCACCTACAGTAGTTAGTTAGTTAGTTAGTTACAGTCATGGGACCGGCTCCACCTACAGTAGTTAGTTAGTTAGTTACAGTCATGGGACTGGCTCCACCTACAGTAGATAGTTAGTTACAGTCATGGGACTGGCTCCACCTACAGTAGATAGTTAGTTAGTTACAGTCATGGGACTGGCTCCACCTACAGTAGATAGTTAGTTAGTTACAGACATGGGACCGGCTCCACCTACAGTAGATAGTTAGTTAGTTAGTTACAGTCATGGGACCGGCTCCACCTACAGTAGATAGTTAGCTAGTTACATTCATGGGACTGGCTCCACCTACAGTAGATAGTTAGTTAGTTACAGTCATGGGACCGGCTCCACCTACAGTAGATAGTTAGTTAGTTACAGTCATGGGACCGGCTCCACCTACAGTAGATAGATAGTTAGTTACAGTCATGGGACTGGCTCCACCTACAGTAGATAGTTAGTTAGTTACAGTCATGGGACTGGCTCCACCTACAGTAGATAGATAGTTAGTTACAGTCATGGGACTAGCTCCACCTACAGTAGATAGTTAGTTAGTTAGTTAGTTACAGTCATGGGACTGGCTCCACCTACAGTAGATAGTTAGTTAGTTAGTTACAGTCATGGGACTGGCTCCACCTACAGTAGATAGATAGTTAGTTAGTTACAGTCATGGGACCGGCTCCACCTACAGTAGATAGTTAGTAAGTTACAGTCATGGGACCGGCTCCACCTACAGTAGATAGTTAGTAAGTTACAGTCATGGGACCGGCTCCACCTACAGTAGATAGATAGATAGTTAGTTAGTTACAGTCATGGGACTGGCTCCACCTACAGTAGATAGTTAGTTAGAGTCATGGGACTGGCTCCACCTACAGTAGATAGTTAGTTAGTTAGTTAGTTACAGTCATGGGACCGGCTCCACCTACAGTAGTTAGTTAGTTAGTTACAGTCATGGGACTGGCTCCACCTACAGTAGATAGTTAGTTAGTTTGTTACAGTCATGGGACTGGCTCCACCTACAGTAGATAGTTAGTTAGTTACAGTCATGGGACTAGCTCCACCTACAGTAGTTAGTTAGTTAGTTAGTTAGTTACAGTCATGGGACTGGCTCCACCTACAGTAGATAGTTAGTTAGTTAGTTACAGTCATGGGACTGGCTCCACCTACAGTAGATAGATAGATAGTTAGTTACAGTCATGGGACTGGCTCCACTTACAGTAGATAGTTAGTTAGTTACAGTCATGGGACTGGCTCCACCTACAGTAGATAGTTAGTTAGTTACAGTCATGGGACCGGCTCCACCTACAGTAGATAGATAGTTAGTTACAGTCATGGGACTGGCTCCACCTACAGTAGATAGTTAGTTAGTTACAGTCATGGGACTGGCTCCACCTACAGTAGATAGTTAGTTAGTTACAGTCATGGGACCGGCTCCACCTACAGTAGTTAGTTAGTTAGTTACAGTCATGGGACTGGCTCCACCTACAGTAGATAGTTAGTTACAGTCATGGGACTGGCTCCACCTACAGTAGATAGTTAGTTACAGTCATGGGACTGGCTCCACCTACAGTAGATAGTTAGTTAGTTACAGTCATGGGACTGGCTCCACCTACAGTAGATAGTTAGTTAGTTACAGACATGGGACCGGCTCCACCTACAGTAGATAGTTAGTTAGTTAGTTACAGTCATGGGACCGGCTCCACCTACAGTAGATAGTTAGCTAGTTACATTCATGGGACTGGCTCCACCTACAGTAAATAGTTAGTTAGTTACAGTCATGGGACCGGCTCCACCTACAGTAGATAGTTAGTTAGTTACAGTCATGGGACCGGCTCCACCTACAGTAGATAGTTAGTTAGTTACAGTCATGGGACCGGCTCCACCTACAGTAGATGGTTAGTTAGTTACAGTCATGGGACCGGCTCCACCTACAGTAGATGGTTAGTTAGTTACAGTCATGGGACCGGCTCCACCTACAGTAGATGGTTAGTTAGTTACAGTCATGGGACCGGCTCCACCTACAGTAGATGGTTAGTTAGTTACAGTCATGGGACCGGCTCCACCTACAGTAGATAGATAGTTAGTTACAGTCATGGGACCGGCTCCACCTACAGTAGATAGATAGTTAGTTACAGTCATTGGACCGGCTCCACCTACAGTAGATAGATAGTTAGTTACAGTCATAGGACCGGCTCCACCTACAGTAGATAGATAGTTAGTTACAGTCATGGGACCGGCTCCACCTACAGTAGATAGATAGTTAGTTACAGTCATTGGACCGGCTCCACCTACAGTAGATAGTTAGTTAGTTAGTTACAGTCATGGGACCGGCTCCACCTACAGTAGATAGTTAGTTAGTTACAGTCATGGGACCGGCTCCACCTACAGTAGATAGTTAGTTAGTTACAGTCATGGGACCGGCTCCACCTACAGTAGATAGTTAGTTAGTTACAGTCATGGGACCGGCTCCACCTACAGTAGATAGTTAGTTAGTTACAGTCATGGGACTGGCTCCACCTACAGTAGATAGTTAGTTACAGTCATGGGACTGGCTCCACCTACAGTAGATAGTTAGTTAGTTACAGTCATGGGACCAGCTCCACCTACAGTAGATAGTTTTAGTTAGTTAGTTAGTTAGTTAGTTAGTTACTGTCATGGGTTAAGGTTAGGGGATATAATTGCCCATCATATTATTGTTGCTTCATTTGACATTATGTTCATTTAACAGACTTAGAGTATTAAGTGAGTGTATATATACTGGTCCCCCAGTCCTGTCTGTTCCAGCGACGGTGGGTTTGTGTCCATAGGTGACTTTGTCGCCGGTGATGTCTGGTGAGGACCTGCCTTACAACAGACCTACAAGCCCTCAGTCCAGCCTCTCTCAGCCTATTGAGGACAGTCTGAGCTCTGATGGAGGGATTGTGCGTTCCTGGTGTAACTCGGGCAGTTGTTGTTGCAATCCTGTACCTGTCCCGCAGGTGTGATGTTCGGATGTACCGATCCTGTGCAGGTGTTGTTACACGTGGTCTGCCACTGCGAGGACGATCAGCTGTCCGTCCTGTCTCCCTGAGGCGCTGTCTTAGGCGTCTCACAGTGCGGACATTGCAATTTATTTCCCTGGCCACATCTGCAGTGCTCATGCCTCCTTGCAGCATTCTTAAGGCTCATTCACGCAGATGAGCAGGGACCCTGGGCATCTTTCTTTTGGTGTTTTTCAGAGTCAGTAGAAAGGCTCCTTAGTGTCCTAAGTTTTCATAACTGTGACCTTAATTGCCTACCGTCTGTAAGCTGTTAGTGTCTTAATAACCGTTCCACAGGTCCATGTTCATTAATTGTTTATGGTTCATTGAACAAAGCATGGGAAACGGTGTTAAAAACCCTTTACAATGAAGATCTGTGAAGTTATTGGGATTTTTACAAATTATCTTTGAAAGACAGGGTCCTGAAAAAGGCACGTTTCTTTTTTTCCCTGAGTTTAGCAGTAGCACAATGACTGGAATTCTATGGGAACAGCTAGCATGGTAGTGTGTGTGTGTGTTTGTTTTGGGGGTCTGTGTGTTAATGTCTGTTTTTTTTGTTTGTGTGTGTTGAAGTCTAATGTGTGTCTGTTGTAATTAAATTCAATGGTTTTATTTGCATGGGAAACATATATGTTAACATAAACAAATCAAGTGAAATAACAATCACAAATGAACAGTTAACATTAAAACCTTTTACTGCAGTGGGTTAAATCAGAATCACAGTGTTTTTTTCAGCAAATCTACTTTGAAACGGAAGTACACACCTCGAACACGGTTATGGGCTTAAAGAAGAAGACACCTGGACCATGTCAGATATACAGTTTAAATGTATTACATTTGGAGTTTGCATCACAATATTACACTTTATATACATTAGTATAGCAAAATCATTTGACATAGAAACACTGCATTTTCGGCTGTCTTTTTTACTAATTATGAAAAATATAACATTTCCACCCATGAGGACACTTATTTAACAGGTCAGTTTAGAACAAATTCTTATTTACAATGACGACCTACCAAAAGGTCTCCTGCGGGGACAGGGGCCTGGGAGTAAAAATACAACATACAATATAAATATAGGACAAAAGACACATCACGACAAGAGAGACAACACAACAATACATAAAGAGAGACCTAAGACAACAACACAGCATGGTAGCAGCACAGCATGGTAGCAGCACAGCATGGTAGCAGCACAGCATGGTAGCAGCACAGCTGGTAGCAGCACAGCATGGTAGGAGCACAGCATGGTAGCAGCACAGCATGGTAGCAGCACAGCTGGTAGCAGCACAGCATGGTAGGAGCACAGCATGGTAGCAGCACAGCATGGTAGCAGCACAGCATGGTAGCAGCACAGCTGGTAGCAACACAGCATGGTAGCAACACAGCATGGCAGCAACACAGCTGGTAGCAGCACAGCATGGTAGCAACACAGCATGGCAGCAACACAGCATGGTAGCAGCACAGCTGGTAGCAGCACAGCATGGTAGCAGCACAGCATGGTAGCAGCACAGCATGGTAGAAGCACAGCATGGTAGAAGCACAGCATGGCAGCAACACAGCATGGTAGCAGCACAGCTGGTAGCAGCACAGCATGGTAGCAGCACAGCATGGTAGCAGCACAGCATGGTAGCAACACAGCATGGTAGCAACACAGCATGGTAGCAGCACAGCATGGCAGCAACACAGCATGGCAGCAGCACAGCATGGCAGCAACACAGCATGGTAGCAGAACAAAACATGGTTAAAAACATTATTGGGCCCAGACAACAGCACAAAGGGCAAGAAGGTAGAGACAACAATACATCACACAAAGCAGCCACAACTGTCAGTAAGAGTGTCCATGATTGAGTCTTTGAATGAAGAGATTGAGAAGGTAATTTGACTGCAGGAAAGGGCTATACACACATGTTAAATTATTAACTATATACAAAAACAACAAACTCAGAAATTAGTGTATCGGCCCAGACCTATACAGGCCGTCGGTCTATACGCTCTAAATAAAATATAAAATAGCCTAGAAATGAAGATAAAATAGCTCAGACTTATTCAACTACTCACACCTTACAGAACTAGCTGGCTCCACTAGGGCCTGTTCAGCTCCGCTAGGGCCTGTTCAGGAGGCTGGCTCCACTAGGGCCTGTTCAGCTCAGCTAGGGCCTGTTCAGCTCAGCTAGGGCCTGTTCAGCTCAGCTAGGGCCTGTTCAGCTCAGCTAGGGCCTGTTCAGCTCCGCTAGGGCCTGTTCGGGAGGCTGGCCCCGCTAGGGCCTGTTCAGGAGGCTGGCCCCGCTAGGGCCTGTTCAGGAGGCTGGCCCCGCTAGGGCCTGTTCAGGAGGCTGGCCCCGCTAGGGCCTGTTCAGGAGGCTGGCCCCGCTAGGGCCTGTTCAGCCCCGCTAGGGCCTGTTCAGCCCCGCTAGGGCCTGTTCAGCTCCGCTAGGGCCTGTTCAGGAGGATGGCTCCGCTAGGGCCTGTTCAGCTCCGCTAGGGCCTGTTCAGCCCCGCTAGGGCCTGTTCAGCCCCGCTAGGGCCTGTTCAGGAGGCTGGCCCCGCTAGGGCCTGTTCAGCTCCGCTAGGGCCTGTTCAGGAGGCTGGCTCTGCTAGGGCCTGTTCAGCCCCGCTAGGGCCTGTTCAGGAGGCTGTCCCCGCTAGGGCCTGTTCAGGAGGCTGGCCCCGCTAGGGCCTGTTCAGGAGGCTGGCCCCGCTAGGGCCTGTTCAGCCCCGCTAGGGCCTGTTCAGCTCCGCTAGGGCCTGTTCAGGAGGCTGGCTCCGCTAGGGCCTGTTCAGGAGGCTGAGTGCAATGTCTTTCAGGGTGGTCTTGTACAGGTGTGTACCTGGTCGTAGAGCGGTCCAAATCCAGTATGGGGTGATGAGCCAGGTAAACATTGGGTTTTGAAGCACAGTCACAGGAAATTCTTGCATTCACTCGCTGTATAGTGGCAGGATGAAAGTATTTTTGCGTTAGCAGGGTGGAGATGACCACTCGTGTGTGTGTGTTAGGGGAAAGTGGAAGAAACGTTTTCAATCCCTTGGGTGCTGTGGCCACCCTTTCCTAGTCGGCCCTCTGACAGCAGCTTTAAGGGCCTATTGTTTGGGCACAATAGTTTTACCACTCTGTTTCCTCATTCATGTATTTCCCATTTCAGTCTATAAAGGAGTACAATCTGTGGCTTGTGTGTGTCCTCAGTGGGGGTTATTGGGGGTTCGGTGGGGGTCTGATGGTTCCTATCTTGTCTGTCCTGCCTGTAGTCTGGGTCTGCAGAGGTCCCGTGTGGCTCAGTTGGTAGAGCATGGTGTTTGCAACGCCAGGGTTGTGGGTTCGATTCCCACGGGGGACCAGTACGGAGAAGGAAATAAAAATGTATGAAATGAAAATGTAATGTATGTATTCACTACTGTAAGTTGCTCTGGATAAGAGCGTCTGCTAAATGACTAAAATGTTTTTAAAAAATGATGTAAAAATACAGAGGGCTGTTCTGTTGACTTATCTTGGAGGATGGCCAGATCTCATGAGTTCTTCTTTGTCACATCTCAGCTTTTACCCATCCTCCTTCAGCTGGGCTGTTTTTTTCCCCCCTCCCAGAGTGCAGATATTCATCTCCATCTGTCCGTGTCTGGTTGAGGGGGTGTTGTTGTGCTGGTGGAGGTCTACCATCTCCAGCTGGCTGGGATGTGAATGCTTCTTGTTTTTCCGTAGTGTTAATTATGTGCAGAGTGCCTTGGTCATCCTCTCTTTCAGATGTATGTCTGGATCGTTTTAGTGATTTCACCATAGTGAAGGCTCAGGATTTTCTGGGTCTCTCTGTTTTTTTGGTTCGATAGGTTTCTCTCAATTTCTTTCTTAGGTTTTTGTGTTCTTCGTCAAACCATTTGTCATTGTTGTTAATTTTCTTAGGTTGTCTGCTTGACATTTTTGAGGATTTGATAGGGAAATGCATTCGGGAAGTATTCGGACCCCTTGACCTTTTCCACATTTTGTTAGGTTACAGCCTAATAAAAAAAATGTATTAAATACTTTTTTCCCCCTCATCAACCTACACACAATACCCCATAATAACAAAGCAAGACAGGTTTTTAGATTTGTAGTTTTTTGCAAATGTAGTAAAAATGAACATACTTTATTGACATAAGTATTCAGACCCTTTGCTATGAGACTCTAAATTGAGCTCAGGTTGCATCCTGTTTCCATTGATCATCCTTGAGTAGTTTCTACAACTTGATTAGATTCAACTTGTAGTAAATTCAATTGATTGGTCAGGGAGGTGACCAATAACCCAATGGTCACTCTGACAGAGGTCCAGAGTTCCTCTGTGGAGATGATTGTCCTTCTGGAAGGTTCTCCCATCTCTGCAGCACTCCACCAATCAGGCCTTTATAGTAGAGTGGCCAGACGGAAGCCACTCCTCAGTAAAAGACACATGAGAGACCGCTTGGAGTTTGCAAAAAGGTACCTAAAGGACTCTGACCATGAGAAACAAGATTCTCTGGTCTCATGAAACCAAGAATGAACTCTTTGGCCTGAATGCCAAGCGTCACCTTGATGAAAACCTGCTCCAGACTGGGGCGAAGGTTCACCTTCTAACAGGACAACGACCCTAAGCACACAGCCAAGACAATGCAGGAGTCGCTTCGGGACAAGTCTCTAAATGTCCTTGAGTGGCCCAGCCAGAGCCCGGACTTGAACCCGATCGAACATCTCTGGAGAGACCTGAAAATAGCTGTGCAACGACACTCCCCATCCAACCAGACAGAGCTTGAGAGGATCTGCAGAGAAGAATGGGAGAAACTCCCCAAATACATGTGTGCCAAGCTTGTCGACCAAGATTTTTTGTTGTCGGACACAGCCCTAGTGTGTGCACGTTTTGTGTTCTGTATTCAGTTTGACGTCTCCTGCAGGGCTCCATTGATTTCCCCCATACAGCTGGGTCTGTCTGCTCTCCCTGCCCCTCACATGCATATTCATTAGCTCCATGCTAAACAAAGCTCCGTCGTGGTTTCTTCATACTCACAGCACCCAGCAGCCTCTCACGCTGCCTCAGATACCTACAGCCACACTGTATGGTAGTGGAGATGTTTCCATCAGAACCCCGAGGGGTTGTTCATCTGTTGCTGCCTCAGATACCTACAGCTACACTGTATGGTAGTGGAGATGTTTCCCTGAGTGGTTTGTTCATCTGTTGCTGCCTCAGATACCTACAGCTACACTGTATGGTAGTGGAGATGTTTCCATCAGATCCCTGAGGCGTTTTTCATCTGTTGCTGCCTCCAGATACCTACAGCTACACTGTATGGTAGTGGAGATGTTTCCATCAGATCCCTGAGGCGTTTTTCATCTGTTGCTGCCTCTATTGTCCTGACTCCCCACCTAGCCGCTATTGTCATGGATAACACAATGATAACACATTTCCTGATTTATTACATTTATGTAAGTGTTGTGTTGGGCACACCATTACTGTAACTGATGTTACTGACTACTGATAGTTTCCACTTTTTCTTTCCTATTTGTCAAACCTTTCTACTCCTCGACTCTAAGTTCAGGATATTGTCCAGTTCCTTAACTGTGTAGCATAACGTTGGACACCAACTCATTAACAAAGATCTGAACTATTTTATTTAACCTTTTATTTAACAAAGGCAAGTCAGTTAAGAAGAAATTCTTATATTACAATGACGGTCTACCCCTGCCAAACCCGGACGACGCTGGGCCAATTGTGCACTGCCCTATGGGACGCCCAATCACGTCCGGTTGTGATACAGCCTGGAATCGAACCAGGGTGTCTGTAGTGACGTCATTACAGAAATGTATAGCTCTCTACTTTTATTCTCTCTCTGTCCATCTTGGAATCCAGTCTTCTACCAGTTCCACTGGCTGACCGGGTAAAGAGTTTGTCCAGGGAATATACCAAGGCTGATGTACAAGACCGCCCGTGCTGCGCGTACACTCTGGAGACAGGCCGAGGAGAGAGTTGGACAGGGAGGCTGAGGAGAGAGTTGGACAGGGAGGGAAGGGAGGCTGAGGAGAGAGTTGGACAGGGAGGCCGAGGAGAGAGTTGGACAGGGAGGGAAGGGAGGCTGAGGAGAGAGTTGGACAGGGAGGGAAGGGAGGCTGAGGAGAGAGTTGGACAGGGAGGGAAGGGAGGCTGAGGAGAGAGTTGGACAGGGAGGGACAGGGAGGCCGAGGAGAGAGTAGGACAGGGAGGGACAGGGAGGCCGAGGAGAGAGTTGGACAGGGAGGGAAGGGAGGCTGAGGAGAGAGTTGGACAGGGAGGGAAGGGAGGCTGAGGAGAGAGTTGGACAGGGAGGGACAGGGAGGCCGAGGAGAGAGTTGGACAGGGAGGCCGAGGAGAGAGTTGGACAGGGAGGCCGAGGAGAGAGTTGGACAGGGAGGGAAGGGAGGCTGAGGAGAGAGTTGGACAGGGAGGCTGAGGAGAGAGTTGGACAGGGAGGCTGAGGAGAGAGTTGGACAGGGAGGCTGAGGAGGGAGTTGGACAGGGAGGCTGAGGAGAGAGTTGGACAGGGAGGCTGAGGAGAGAGTTGGACAGGGAGGGACAGGGAGGCTGAGGAGAGAGTTGGACAGGGAGGGACAGGGAGGCCGAGGAGAGAGTTGGACAGGGAGGGAAGGGAGGCTGAGGAGAGAGTTGGACAGGGAGGGAAGGGAGGCTGAGGAGAGAGTTGGACAGGGAGGCCGAGGAGAGAGTTGGACAGGGAGGGAAGGGAGGCTGAGGAGAGAGTTGGACAGGGAGGGAAGGGAGGCTGAGAAGAGAGTTGGACAGGGAGGGACAGGGAGGCCGAGGAGAGAGTTGGACAGGGAGGGAAGGGAGGCTGAGGAGAGAGTTGGACAGGGAGGGAAGGGAGGCTGAGGAGAGAGTTGGACAGGGAGGGAAGGGAGGCTGTGGAGAGAGTTGGACAGGGAGGGACAGGGAGGCCGAGGAGAGAGTTGGACAGGGAGGGAAGGGAGGCTGAGGAGAGAGTTGGACAGGGAGGGAAGGGAGGCTGAGGAGAGAGTTGGACAGGGAGGGAAGGGAGGCTGAGGAGAGAGTTGGACAGGGAGGGAAGGGAGGCTGAGGAGAGAGTTGGACAGGGAGGCTGAGGAGAGAGTTGGACAGGGTGGGAAGGGAAGCTGAGGAGAGAGTTGGACAGGGAGGGAAGGGAACCTGAGGAGAGCGTTGGGAAGGGAGGCTGAGGAGAGAGTTGGGAAGGGAGGCTGAGGAGAGAGTTGGACAGGGAGGGAAGGGAACCTGAGGAGAGAGTTGGACAGGGAGGGAAGGGAGGGAGGACTTGTCTCGTGATGGACCTGCAGCAGTAAAGCTAACTACCTGTTCTATCTCAGGTGATGTACCTGCAGCAGTAAAGCTAACTACCTGTTGTCTCTCTGTATCTCAGGTGATGGACCTGCAGCAGTAAAGCTAACTACCTGTTCTATCTCAGGTGATGGACCTGCAGCAGTAAAGCTAACTACCTGGTGTCTCTCTGTATCTCAGGTGATGTACCTGCAGCAGTAAAGCTAACTACCTGTTGTCTCTCTGTATCTCAGGTGATGTGCTTGCAGCAGGGGGAGCTGAGCAGAGACAAGGTGTTTCCTATGCACCCCACCAGTATTAATGGAGTAGAGGACATGTCTACTCTGGCAGAACTACATGAAGCTGCCATCATGTACAACCTTTACCTGCGCTACCAGAAGGACTGCATCTATGTAAGACACTGTTATAGTCTAACCCTACCAGACATTATCTACTGTAGGTAAGACACTGTTATAGTCTAACCCTACCAGACATTATCTACTGTATGTAAGACACTGTTATAGTCTAACCCTACCAGACATTATCTACTGTATGTAAGACACTGTTATAGTCCAACCCTACCAGACAGACATTATCTACTGTATGTAAGACACTGTTATAGTCCAACCCTACCAGACATTATCTACTGTATGTAAGACACTGTTATAGTCTAACCCTACCAGACAGACATTATCTACTGTATGTAAGACACTGTTATAGTCCAACCCTACCAGACATTATCTACTGTATGTAAGACACTGTTATAGTCTAACCCTACCAGACAGACATTATCTACTGTATTTAAGACACTGTTATAGTCCAACCCTACCAGACATTATCTACTGTATGTAAGACACAGTTATAGTCTAACCCTACCAGACAGACATTATCTACTGTATGTAAGACACTGTTATGGTCTAACCCTACCAGACATTATCTACTGTATGTAAGACACTGTTATAGTCTAACCCTACCAGACATTATCTACTGTAGGTAAGACACTGTTATGGTCTAACCCTACCAGACATTATCTACTGTATTTAAGACACTGTTATAGTCCAACCCTACCAGACATTATCTACTGTATGTAAGACACTGTTATAGTCTAACCCTACCAGACAGACATTATCTACTGTATGTAAGACACTGTTATAGTCTAACCCTACCAGACATTATCTACTGTATTTAAGACACTGTTATAGTCCAACCCTACCAGACATTATCTACTGTATGTAAGACACTGTTAAAGTCCAACCCTACCAGACATTATCTACTGTATGTAAGACACTGTTATAGTCCAACCCTACCAGACAGACATTATCTACTGTATGTAAGACACTGTTATAGTCCAACCCTACCAGACATTATCTACTGTATGTAAGACACTGTTATAGTCCAACCCTACCAGACAGACATTATCTACTGTATGTAAGACACTGTTATAGTCCAACCCTACCAGACAGACATTATCTGCGTACTGTATACTGGTTCAGGTAATCTATATAATAACAATTATAGGGGGCGTCCTGAGTGGTGCAGTGGTCTAAGGCATCGCATCGCTAGCTGTGCCACTAGAGAACCTGGTTAGAGTCCAGGCTCTGTCGCAGCCGGCCGCGACCGGGAGACCCATGGGGCAGCGTACGATTTGGCCCCAGCGTCGTCCGGTTGAGGAGAGGGTTTTGCCGGCAGGGATGTCCTTGTCCCGTCGCTTTTTAGCGACTCCTGTGGTGGGCCGGGCGTAGTGCACTCTGACACGGTCCTCCAGGTGTACGGTGTTTCCTCCGACACATTGGTGCGGCTGGCGTCCGGGTTAAGTGGGGCGTTGTGTCAAGAAGCAGTGCGGCTTGGTTGTGTTTTGGAGGACGCACGGCTCTCGACATTCGCCTCTCCCGAGTCCGTACGGGAGTTGCAGCAATGAGACAAGACTGTAACTACTAATTGGTCACCACGAAATTGGGGAGAAAAAGGGGTAAAAGCAAATAAAATGTCAAATATATATATATATTTTGCTCATTTGCATAGTTAATTGTTTATTTCCAGCATTCACTTCCAACATTTAAATATAATTTACACTGCCATCGTTTCTTTTGTCTTAGTATGCCTCTTTTTCTTTTCCTTGACAGAATCATTATTCTCCTTTATGACTGGGCATTTTCAGAAGTTCTTACTTTCGCCACTAGAGGGTGATCTTCTGATTTCTATTCATCTGTACTCCAGTTAGCTTACAGATCTCAGTTGTTAGCAGCCAATGGCTAGCAGTTTTTTACTGGCGATTTAACAACAGATGATTGCTGTAATTTTTTCGGAGTCATTAATGAATTATTTAATGTAACACATTAAACCTCGTATTGAACAATTCATGGTAAAATTGTAAAACAATTAATTCAGACCTTGTTGTTTTTATTTGAAACAGGTGTTTATTTGCTGAAATGTGTGCCGTTGCCCGGCTATTAAAGGATACTTTTTTTTTTTAATAGCCGTTGCCCGGCTATTAAAGGAGAGTTTTACAGTATATTGGTCCAGGTAATCTATATATAAAAGATTATTCAGATGTGAACATGTATTCACATGACTTAATTCATGAAATGTGTAAAAAATGCAGTAACCCCATGCGTCCAATGAATAAAAATACACTGTTATATATATTTACATTTTACATTTTAGTCATTTAGCAGACGCTCTTATCCAGAGCAACTTACAGTAGTGAATGCATACATTTCATTTCATTTTTTATAAAAAATAATAATAATAATTCGTACTGGTCCCCCGTGGGAATCGAACCAACAACCCTGGCGTTGCAAACACCATGCTCTATCAACTGAGCCACATTATTATTAAGTAACTGGTTCCACAGACTTTTTTTATTTTTTGTTTTTGTTTACTGAACTTTTCAATTAGTGTCATCTGAATATAAAATGTTAAGTTGGCCCAAACTTAGCTCCAACTTGAGAACTTAGGCAACAATTCAGTCAACGTAAAATGTGCTCAACTTGTCTCATATGTTGAATAAACTATTAGATTTACCACGATATCTAATACATCGGTTAAGATATGGCAGCCGTTTACATCATATCTTTCACGTGATGATGGGCAACACGACATACAAACCCACCCTGATCCACTGTTATTATTTTGAATCCTGAGCGTAATCCTTATACTGTACAGTCAAATATCAATGAAGCGCCAATTCCTTAAGAGTAATGTTGGGTTCTGTTTTTGTTTCTCCTGTTGAGGGGGTTGGGGGGAGTATTCTCGATGTATTGTTTGCTGTCATTATCTGTCTGTTTTGTAAAACTGAGCATTCATTAACAAAAAAAATCTAAAATAAAAATATATCTATATAAATAAAACCTTTTCTGAAGTTGGAGCTAAGTTTGGGCCAGCTAAAACATTTACATTCCGGTAACATGGATTAAAAAGTCTGTGGAACCAGTTAGTTGATAATAATTAGTTCCAACTACTAGAATATGTTTTTATTACAGTGTAGTGCCCGATAAAAACCTCCTGTTGTAGACAAACACTTTGGCCACATTTATAAAAACATTCCTTCAGATTTGTCCATCAGCAGTCTCAGAAAACAGGTGTACCGAAGGAAATGTTTTGTCTTCGTTATGGACATGAATGGGTTAAGTAAGAGAACTGGGCCGTAGTTCGATTGCTCGCCCCCCCCCCCCCCGTGTTAGGAAGTGGGACAATCAATGGTTGACAGTGTTCAAATCTTCTCTGTATTTGAGCTGGTCTTTGTACAAGCCAATTCAATCATTTACACAATATCCAATATTGTTTTGTTTTACATAACCATGTTTAAATGTAACTTTCACTAGGCTGTGTGTAGACTGAGTGCAATGACCCCCCCCCCCCCCCCCCCCCCCCCCTAAAACACATTTTACCCAGGCTTCTGGGTAATAACACAAGAAGTCAGGATTGATAATCCTTCCCTGTGTTTTCCTCTCTCCTCTCCTCCATCCCCCTTCCTCTATCCTTCTTTCTCCTCTTCTCCTCTCTCCCCGGTCTCCTCTTCTCCTCTCTCCCCGGTCTCCTCTTCTCCTCTCTCCCCGGTCTCCTCTTCTCCTCTCTCCCCGGTCTCCTCTTCTCCTCTCTCCCCGGTCTCGTCTTCTCCTCTCTCCCCGGTCTCCTCTTCTCCTCTCTCCCCGGTCTCCTCTTCTCCTCTCTCCCCGGTCTCCTCTTCTCCTCTCTCCCCGGTCTCCTCTTCTCCTCTCTCCCCGGTCTCCTCTTCTCCTCTCTCCCCGGTCTCCTCTTCTCCTCTCTCCCCGGTCTCCTCTTCTCCTCTCTCCCCGGTCTCCTCTCCTCTATCCTCCCCGGTCTCCTCTCCTCTATCCTCCTCTGTCTCCTCTCCTCTATCCTCCTCTGTCTCCTCTCCTCTATCCTCCTCTGTCTCCTCTCCTCTATCCTCCTCTGTCTCCTCTCCTCTATCCTCCTCTGTCTCCTCTCCTCTATCCTCCTCTTCTCCTCTCTCCCCTGTCTCAGACCAACATAGGCTCTATCCTATCAGCGGTGAACCCCTATAAACAGATCCCAGGTCTGTACGACCCAGCAGCAGTCGACCTGTATAGCAGACACCATCTGGGAGAGCTGCCCCCTCACATCTTCGCTGTGGCCAACGAGTGTTACCGCTGCCTCTGGAAGAGACACGACAGCCAGTGTGTTCTCATCAGGTCAGTTCACCAGTACACACACACACACACACATCAGTTCACCAGGGGCCTTTGGGAGCCCACATGGGAACATGGCATTAACTAGTAGCTACTGTAGTCACAAGAGATGTAGTTTTAATACATGGGTCACCTTGTCATATGTATTTTTTAAACATTTCGTCATATGTAATGTGTGTTCGTAGTGCAGGATTTGGAGCCTCATATTGAAGAGATATGTTATATGATAGCTGACATACAGTGCCTAAGGAAAGTATTCACCCCTGGACTTTATCCATATTTTGTTACTTTACAGCCTTATTCTGAAATGGATTATATTGTTTTTTTCCCCCCACTCATCAATCTACACACAATACCCCATAATGACATCACAATACCCCATAATGACATCACAATACCCCCATAATGACATCACAATACCCCATAATGACATCACAATACCCCATAATGACATCACAATACCCCATAATGACAACGCGAAAACAGGTTTTTAGAAAAAAGTCCGGGCTCTGGCTGGGCCTCTCAAGGACATTCAGAGACTTGTCCCAAAGCCTCTCCTGCGTTGTCTTGGCTGTGTGCTTAGGGTCGTTGTCCTGTTAGAAGGTGAACCTTCACCCCAGTCTGAAGTCCTGAGAGCTCTGGAGCAGGTTTTCATCAAGGATTTCTCTGTACTTTGCTTCATTCATCTTTCCCTCGATCCTGACTAGTCTCCCAGTCCCTGCCGCTGAAAAACATCCCTACAGCATGATGCTGCCACCACCATGCTTCACCGTAGGGATGGTGCCAGGTTTCCTCCAGACGTGACGCTTGGCATTCAGGCCAAAGAGTTTGATCTTGGTTTCATCAGACCAGAGAATCTTATTTCTCATGGTCAGAGTCTTTAGGTGGCTTTTGGCAAACTCCAAGCAGGCTGTCATGCCTTTTACTGAGGAGTCTGGCCACTCTACCATAAAGGTCTGATTTGTGGAGTGCTGCAGAGATGGGAGAACCATCCAGAAGGTCAACCATCTCCACAGAGGAACTCTGGAGCTCTGTCAGAGTGACCATCAGGTTCTTGGTCACCTCCCTGACCAAGGCCCTTCTCCCACGATTGCTCAGTTTGGCCGGGCAGCCAGCTCTAGGAAGAGCATTGGTGGTTCCAAACTTCTTCCTTAAAAGAATGATTGAGGTCACTGTGTTCTTGGGGACCTTCAATGCTGCAGAAATGTTTTGGTACCCTTCCCCAGATCTGTGTCTCGACACAATCCTGTCTCTGAGCTCTACGGACAATTCCTTCAACCTCATGGCTTGGTTTCTGCTCTGACATGCACTGTCAACTGTGGGACCTTATATAGACAGGTGTGTGCCTTTCCAAATCAAGTCCAATCAATTGAATTTACCACAGGTGGACTCCAATCATGTTGTAGAAACATCTCAAGGATGATCAATGGAAACAGGAAGCACCTGAGCTCAATTTCAAGTCTCATAGCAAAGGGTCTGAATACTTATGTAAATAAGGTATATCTGTTTTTTATTTTTATTCATTTGCAAACATTTCTAAAAACCTGTTTTTGCTTTGTCATTATTGGGGTACTGTGTGTAGATTGGTGAAGAACAACTTTTATTTATTTTAGAAAAAAACTGTAACGTAACAAAATGTGGAATATGTCAAGGGCTCTGAATACTTTCCTAATGCACTGTCTCCAGTATAGAGTCAGTAGCAGGGCTGGTCATATCTGTGTGTCTGTCTCCAGTATAGAGTCAGTAGCAGGGCTGGTCATATCTGTGTGTCTGTCTCCAGTATAGAGTCAGTAGCAGGGCTGGTCATATCTGTGTGTCTGTCTCCAGTATAGAGTCAGTAGCGGGGCTGGTCATATCTGTGTGTCTGTCTCCAGTATAGAGTCAGTAGCAGGGCTGGTCATATCTGTGTGTCTGTCTCCAGTATAGAGTCAGTAGCAGGGCTGGTCATATCTGTGTGTCTGTCTCCAGTATAGAGTCAGTAGCAGGGCTGGTCATATCTGTGTGTCTGTCTCCAGTATAGAGTCAGTAGCAGGGCTGGTCATATCTGTGTGTCTGTCTCCAGTATAGAGTCAGTAGCGGGGCTGGTCATATCTGTGTGTCTGTCTCCAGTATAGAGTCAGTAGCGGGGCTGGTCATATCTGTGTGTCTGTCTCCAGTATAGAGTCAGTAGCGGGGCTGGTCATATCTGTGTGTCTGTCTCCAGTATAGAGTCAGTAGCGGGGCTGGTCATATCTGTGTGTCTGTCTCCAGTATAGAGTCAGTAGCGGGGCTGGTCATATCTGTGTGTCTGTCTCCAGTATAGAGTCAGTAGCGGGGCTGGTCATATCTGTGTGTCTGTCTCCAGTATAGAGTCAGTAGCGGGGCTGGTCATATCTGTGTGTCTGTCTCCAGTATATAGTCAGTAGCAGGGCTGGTCATATCTGTGTGTCTGTCTCCAGTATAGAGTCAGTAGCAGGGCTGGTCATATCTGTGTGTCTGTCTCCAGTATAGAGTCAGTAGCAGAGCTGGTCATATCTGTGTGTCTGTCTCCAGTATAGAGTCAGTAGCAGGGCTGGTCATATCTGTGTGTCTGTCTCCAGTATAGAGTCAGTAGCAGGGCTGGTCATATCTGTGTGTCTGTCTCCAGTATAGAGTCAGTAGCGGGGCTGGTCATATCTGTGTGTCTGTCTCCAGTATAGAGTCAGTAGCGGGGCTGGTCATATCTGTGTGTCTGTCTCCAGTATAGAGTCAGTAGCAGGGCTGGTCATATCTGTGTGTCTGTCTCCAGTATAGAGTCAGTAGCGGGGCTGGTCATATCTGTGTGTCTGTCTCCAGTATAGAGTCAGTAGCGGGGCTGGTCATATCTGTGTGTCTGTCTCCAGTATAGAGTCAGTAGCAGGGCTGGTCATATCTGTGTGTCTGTCTCCAGTATAGAGTCAGTAGCAGGGCTGGTCATATCTGTGTGTCTGTCTCCAGTGTAGAGTCAGTAGCGGGGCTGGTCATATCTGTGTGTCTCCAGTATAGAGTCAGTAGCGGGGCTGGTCATATCTGTGTGTCTGTCTCCAGTGTAGAGTTAGTAGCGGGGCTGTTCATATCTGTGTGTCTGTCTCCAGTGGAGAGTCGGGAGCAGGGAAAACAGAGAGCACCAAGCTGCTGCTGCAGTTCCTGTCTGTGATGTCCCAGAGGTCTGACGGGACAGCCCAGTCTGAGAGGAGCACCCGTGTGGAGCAGTCCATTATACAGAGCAGGTAACTGACTGATTCTACAGACATCCAGGACCCGTACAGGTCTGTCTGACGGTCGATGTGTCTCTTGTTACGTTCCCCAGCTAGAAAAACCAAAAATAGGTCGCTCAGACAGAAGAGGGAACTAAAAAAAAACGTAATTGAACAACCAAAACGAAACAGGTGGGGTTTTAGGAGGGTTTCTGAAAGATACTCATTGGGGGGGTGTCCCCTGAAAGTTGACTAGCAACAACAACTGGGACCTAAAAGACACCCACCATGAGACCCACTACATTTACCAAGAACAGGCAAATAAAATGAAAACCCACAGCAAACTTAAAGACAGGAAGTAAACCTAAAAGTGGAGCAAAACGCGCCCTACGTGCTAACAAGCTAAACGTGCTAAAGTCCAACCTCAAAACATAAATGGAAAAACCAAAGCATGTCTCTCTCTCTTTCTCTTTCTCTCTCTCTGTCTTTCTCTTTCAATTCGCTTTATTGGCATGACGTAACAATGTACATATTGCCAAAGCTTACTTTGGATATTTACAATATAAAAATAAATAAAAATGAGAATCAAAAATTGTCAACGGGACAACAATAACCAACGGTCAATATAACCATACATTCAACAATAATCATACAGTAGAGGACATGTCTTTCTCTCTCTGTCTCTCTCTCTCTCTCTCTCTCTGTCTTCCTCCCTTTTTCCACCCCTCTCTCTTTCTCCTCCAGCCCCATCATGGAGGCGTTTGGGAATGCCAAGACGGTGTACAACAACAACTCTTCCCGCTTTGGGAAGTTTATCCAGCTCCACTTCTCCCAGTGTGGGAACATCCATGGAGGCTGCATCATAGACTGTATCCCTAAAACACTGTCACTCACTCACTCACTCACTCACTCACTCACTGTGTGTGTTCTCATCTGTGTTCTCCTTAACTTCACACCTTCAGATTTACTTGAAAAGAATCGTGTGGTGAGACAGAACCCTGGAGAGAGGAACTATCATGTCTTCTACGCTCTGCTGGCCGGGGCCGACGAGGACCACAGAGGTCGTAACCTTTCTGTAGAGACTCCTACACTAGGGGACAGTTATAACACAGCATCCTAACCTTCCTGTAGACTCCTACACTAGGGGACAGTTATAACACAGCATCCTAACCTTCCTGTAGAGACTCCTACACTAGGGGACAGTTATAACACAGCATCCTAACCTTCCTGTAGAGACTCCTACACTAGGGGACAGTTATAACACAGCATCCTAACCTTCCTGTAGAGACTCCTACACTAGGGGACAGTTATAACACAGCATCCTAACCTTCCTGTAGAGACTCCTACACTAGGGGACAGTTATAACACAGCATCCTAACCTTCCTGTAGAGACTCCTACACTAGGGGACAGTTATAACACAGCATCCTAACCTTCCTGTAGAGACTCCTACACTAGGGGACAGTTATAACACAGCATCCTAACCTTCCTGTAGAGACTCCTACACTAGGGGACAGTTATAACACAGCATCCTCTGTAGTTTACTGAACTACTGGAGTCTTTAAAACTTGCAAGCCGAAGAACACCATCCCAACCGTGAAGCACGGGGTTGGCAGCATCATGTTGTGGGGGTGCTTTGCTGCAGGAGGGACTGGTGCACTTCACAAAATAGATGGCATCGTGAGGTAGGAAAATTATGTGGATATATTGAAGCAACATCTCAAGACATCAGTCAGGAAGTTAAAGCTTGGTCGCAAATGGGGAAAAGTATGCCATCTGGCTTGCTTGATATAAGGAAGTTGAAATGATGTATACTTTTGATACTTAAGTATATTTCAAACAAAATACTTTTAGACTTTTACTCAAGTAGTATTTTACTGGGTGACTTTCACTTTACCTTGAGTAGTTTTCTGTTAAGGTATCTTTACTTTTACAGAAGTATGACTGTTGGGTACTTTTCCCACAGCTGATATTTTTTTAAAGAGAAATGCCATTGCGTCCAAGGTGCAATTTAGAAGTAGCCCAAAAACCAGCCACCCGCGACCAATACATTTTCCCTAGCAACATCGTTTTCAAATTTGGCCTCTAAACCGCGAACATGGCAACACTGCTCTGAGAGGTAGCTCTGAGAGGTAGCTCTGAGAGGTAGCTCTGAGAGGTAGCTCCCTGTGAGAGGTAGCTCCCTGTGAGAGGTAGCTCCCTGTGAGAGGTAGCTCCCTGTGAGAGGTAGCTCCCTGTGGGAGCTCTGTGAGAGGTAGCTCCCTGTGGGAGCTCTGTGGGAGCTAGCTCTGTGAGAGGTAGGAGCTCTGTGGGAGCTAGGAGCTCTGTGAGAGGTAGGAGCTCTGTGAGAGGTAGGAGCTCTGTGAGAGGTAGGAGCTCTGTGAGAGGTAGGAGCTCTGTGAGAGGTAGGAGCTCTGTGAGAGGTAGGAGCTCTGTGAGAGGTAGGAGCTCTGTGAGGTAGGAGCTCTGAGAGGTAGGAGCTCTGAGAGGTAGGAGCTCTGTGATGTAGCTCTGAGAGGTAGCCTACAGCAGTGGTTCTCATCCTGGGGACCCACATTTTACAATGACAATTGAGTCCAAACCCAATACTATGGACTGTTGATGATTACATTTTGTAATGTTGTATTGCAGTTTCTGCCTTGGGCTGGTTTCACTAAGAAATAGACTTTGTCTCACTGGTCTACTATTATGGTATTAAAGAAAGTCATTACACAGCCATATTAGCTGACAAAACATGTATTATCAATTCAAAGAGAATAAGCCATGATCAGACTCAGAACATAACATCAAGATCAGGCCAATAATGTTAACAGGAACACACACCAGGCCAATAATGTTAACAGGAACACACACCAGTCCTATAATGTTAACAGGAACACACACCAGGCCAATAATGTTAACAGGAACACACACCAGGCCAATAATGTTAACAGGAACACACACCAGGCCAATAATGTTAACAGGAACACACACCAGGCCAATAATGTTAACAGGAACACACACCAGTCCTATAATGTTAACAGGAACACACACCAGGCCAATAATGTTAACAGGAACACACACCAGGCCAATAATGTTAATGCACAGGAACACACACCAGGCCAATAATGTTAACAGGAACACACACCAGGCCAATAATGTTAACAGGAACACACACCAGGCCAATAATGTTAATGAACTGGAACACACACCAGGCCAATAATGTTAATGCACAGGAACACACACCAGTCCTATAATGTTAACAGGAACACACACCAGGCCAATAATGTTAACAGGAACACACACCAGGCCAATAATGTTAACAGGAACACACACCAGGCCAATAATGTTAATGCACAGGAACACACACCAGGCCAATAATGTTAACAGGAACACACACCAGGCCAATAATGTTAACAGGAACACACACCAGGCCAATAATGTTAATGAACAGGAACACACACCAGGCCAATAATGTTAATGCACAGGAACACACACCAGTCCTATAATGTTAACAGGAACACACACCAGGCCAATAATGTTAACAGGAACACACACCAGGCCAATAATGTTAACAGGAACACACACCAGTCCTATAATGTTAACAGGAACACACACCAGTCCTATAATGTTAACAGGAACACACACCAGTCCTATAATGTTAATCCACACGAACACACACCAGGCCTATAATGTTAACAGGAACACACACCAGTCCAATAATGTTAACAGGAACACACACCAGTCCTATAATGTTAACAGGAACACACACCAGTCCTATAATGTTAACAGGAACACACACCAGTCCTATAATGTTAATCCACACGAACACACACCAGGCCTATAATGTTAACAGGAACACACACCAGTCCTATAATGTTAACAGGAACACACACCAGTCCAATAATGTTAACAGGAACACACACCAGGCCAATAATGTTAACAGGAACACACACCAGGCCAATAATGTTAATGCACACGAACACACACCAGTCCTATAATGTTAATGAACAGGAACACACACCAGTCCTATAATGTTAATGAACAGGAACACACACCAGTCCTATAATGTTAACAGGAACACACACCAGGCCAATAATGTTAACAGGAACACACACCAGTCCTATAATGTTAATGAACAGGAACAAACACCAGTCCAATAATGTTAACAGGAACACACACCAGTCCTATAATGTTAATGAACAGGAACACACACCAGTCCTATAATGTTAACAGGAACACACACCAGTCCTATAATGTTAATGCACACGAACACACACCAGTCCTATAATGTTAATGAACAGGAACACACACCAGTCCTATAATGTTAACAGGAACACACACCAGGCCAATAATGTTAACAGGAACACACACCAGTCCTATAATGTTAATGAACAGGAACAAACACCAGTCCAATAATGTTAACAGGAACACACACCAGTCCTATAATGTTAATGAACAGGAACACACACCAGTCCTATAATGTTAATGAACAGGAACACACACCAGTCCTATAATGTTAATGAACAGGAACACACACCAGTCCTATAATGTTAATGAACAGGAACACACACCAGTCCTATAATGTTAATGAACAGGAACACACACCAGTCCTATAATGTTAATGAACAGGAACACACACCAGTCCTATAATGTTAACTGGAACACACACCAGTCCTATAATGTTAACAGGAACACACACCAGTCCTATAATGTTAACAGGAACACACACCAGTCCTATAATGTTAACAGGAACACACACCAGTCCTATAATGTTAACAGGAACACACACCAGGCCAATAATGTTAATGCACACGAACACACACCAGTCCTATAATGTTAATGAACAGGAACACACACCAGTCCTATAATGTTAATGAACAGGAACACACACAAGTCCTATAATGTTAATGAACAAGAACACACACCAGTCCTATAATGTTAATGCACACGAACACACACCAGTCCTATAATGTTAATGAACAGGAACACACACCAGGCCAATAATGTTAATGCACACGAACACACACCAGGCCAATAATGTTAACAGGAACACACACCAGTCCTATAATGTTAACAGGAACACACACCAGTCCTATAATGTTAATGAACAAGAACACACACCAGTCCTATAATGTTAATGCACACGAACACACACCAGTCCTATAATGTTAATGAACAGGAACACACACCAGGCCAATAATGTTAATGCACACGAACACACACCAGGCCAATAATGTTAACAGGAACACACACCAGTCCTATAATGTTAACAGGAACACACACCAGGCCAATAATGTTAATGCACACGAACACACACCAGTCCTATAATGTTAATGAACAGGAACACACACCAGTCCTATAATGTTAATGAACAGGAACACACACCAGTCCTATAATGTTAATGAACAGGAACACACACCAGTCCAATAATGTTAACAGGAACACACACCAGTCCTATAATGTTAATGAACAGGAACACACACCAGTCCTATAATGTTAATGCACACGAACACACACCAGTCCTATAATGTTAATGAACAGGAACACACACCAGTCCTATAATGTTAACAGGAACACACACCAGTCCTATAATGTTAATGCACACGAACACACACCAGTCCTATAATGTTAATGAACAGGAACACACACCAGTCCTATAATGTTAATGAACAGGAACACACACCAGTCCTATAATGTTAATGAACAGGAACACACACCAGTCCTATAATGTTAATGAACAGGAACACACACCAGTCCTATAATGTTAATGAACAGGAACACACACCAGTCCTGTAATGTTAATGAACAGGAACACACACCAGTCCTGTAATGTTAATGAACAGGAACACACACCAGTCCTGTAATGTTAACAGGAACACACACCAGTCCTATAATGTTAATGAACAGGAACACACACCAGTCCTATAATGTTAACAGGAACACACACCAGTCCTATAATGTTAATGAACAGGAACACACACCAGTCCCATAATGTTAACAGGAACACACACCAGTCCTATAATGTGAACAGGAACACACACCAGTCCTACATTTACATTTAAGTCATTTAGCAGACGCTCTTATCCAGAGCGACTTACAAATTGGTGCATTCACCTTAAGATATCCAGTGGAACGACCACTTTACAATAGGGCATCTAAATCTTTTGGGGGGGGGGGGGGTAGAAGGATTACTTTATCCTATCCCAGGTATTCCTTAAAGAGGTGGGGTCTCCGGAAGGTGGTGATTGACTCCGCTGTCCTGGCGTCGTGAGGGAGCTTGTTCCACCATTGGGGTGCCAGAGCAGCGAACAGTTTTGACTGGGCTGAGCAGGAGCTGTGCTTCCTCAGAGGTAGGGAGGCGAGCAGGCCAGAGGTGGATGAACGCAGTGCCCTTGTTTGGGTGTAGGGCCTGATCAGAGCCTGAAGGTACGGAGGTGCCGTTCCCCTCACAGCTCCGTAGGCAAGCACCATGGACTTGTAGCGGATGCGAGCTTCAACTGGAAGCCAGTGGAGAGAGCGGAGGAGCGGGGTGACGTGAGAGAACTTGGGAAGGTTGAACACCAGACGGGCTGCGGCGTTCTGGATGAGTTGTAGGGGTTTAATGGCACAGGCAGGGAGCCCAGCCAACAGCGAGTTGCAGTAATCCAGACTGGAGATGACAAGTGCCTGGACTAGGACCTGCGCCGCTTCCTGTGTGAGGCAGGGTCGTACTCTGCGAATGTTGTAGAGCATGAACCTACAGGATCGGGTCACCGCCTTGATGTTAGTGGAGAACGACAGGGTGTTGTCCAGGATCACGCCAAGGTTCTTAGCACTCTGGGAGGAGGACACAAGGGAGTTGTCAACCGTGATGGCGAGATCATGGAACGGGCAGTCCTTCCCTGGGAGGAGGAGCAGCTCCGTCTTGCCGAGGTTCAGCTTGAGGTGGTGAGCCGTCATCCACACTGATATGTCTGCCAGACATGCAGAGATGCGATTCGCCACCTGGTTATCAGAAGGGGGAAAGGAGAAGATCAATTGTGTGTCGTCTGCGTAGCAATGATAGGAGAGACCATGTGAGGATATGACCGAGCCAAGTGACTTGGTGTATAGTGAGAATAGGAGAGGGCCTAGAACAGAGCCCTGGGGGACACCAGTGGTGAGAGCACGTGGTGCGGAGACAGATTCTCGCCACGCCACCCGGTAGGAGCGACCTGTCAGGTAGGACGCAATCCAAGCGTGGGCTGCGCCGGAGATGCCCAGCTCGGAGAGGGTGGAGAGGAGGATCTGATGGTTCACAGTATCAAAGGCAGCAGATAGGTCTAGAAGGATGAGAGCAGAGGAGAGAGAGTTAGCTTTAGCAGTGCGGAGAGCCTCCGTGACACAGAGAAGAGCAGTCTCAGTTGAATGCCCAGTCTTGAAACCTGACTGATTAGGATCAAGAAGGTCATTCTGAGAGAGATAGCAGGAGAGCTGGCCAAGGACGGCACGTTCAAGAGTTTTGGAGAGAAAAGAAAGAAGGGATACTGGTCTGTAGTTGTTGATATCGGAGGGATCGAGTGTAGGTTTTTTCAGAAGGGGTGCAACTCTCGCTCTCTTGAAGACGGAAGGGACGTAGCCAGCGGTCAAGGATGAGTTGATGAGCGAGGTGAGGTAGGGGAGAAGGTCTCCGGAAATGGTCTGGAGAAGAGAGGAGGGGATAGGGTCAAGTGGGCAGGTTGTTGGGCGGCCGGCCGTCACGAGACGCGAGATTTCATCTGGAGAGAGAGGGGAGAAAGAGGTCAAAGCACAGGGAAGGGCAGTGTGAGCAGGACCAGCGGTGTCGTTTGGCTTAGCAAACGAGGATCGGATGTCATCAGCCTTCTTTTCAAAATGGTTGACGAAGTCATCCGCAGAGAGAGAGGAGGAGGGGGGGGAGGGGGAGGAGGATTCAGGAGGGAGGAGAAGGTAGCAAAGAGCTTCCTAGGGTTAGAGGCAGATGCTTGGAATTTAGAGTGGTAGAAAGTGGCTTTAGCAGCAGAGACAGAAGAGGAAAATGTAGAGAGGAGGGCGTGAAAGGATGCCAGGTCCGCAGGGAGGCGAGTTTTCCTCCATTTCCGCTCGGCTGCCCGGAGCCCTGTTCTGTGAGCTCGCAGTGAGTCGTCGAGCCACGGCGCAGGAGTGGAGGACCGAGCCGGCCTGGAGGATAGGGGACAGAGAAAATCGAAGGATGCAGAAAGGGAGGAGAGGATGGTTGAGGAGGCAGAATCAGGAGATAGGTTGGAGAAGGTTTGAGCAGAGGGAAGAGATGATAGGATGGAAGAGGAGAGAGTAGCGGGGGAGAGAGAGCGAAGGTTGGGACGGCGCAATACCATCCGAGTAGGGGCAGAGTGAGAAGTGTTGGATGAGAGCGAGAGGGAAAAGGATACAAGGTAGTGGTCGGAGACTTGGAGGGGAGTTGCAATGAGATTAGTGGAAGAACAGCATCTAGTAAAGATGAGGTCAAGCGTATTGCCTGCCTTGTGAGTAGGGGGGGAAGGTGAGAGGGTGAGGTCAAAGGAGGAGAGGAGTGGAAAGAAGGAGGCAGAGAGGAATGAGTCAAAGGTAGACGTGGGGAGGTTAAAGTCACCCAGAACTGTGAGAGGTGAGCCATCCTCAGGGAAGGAACTTATCAAGGCATCAAGCTCATTGATGAACTCTCCAAGGGAACCTGGAGGGCGATAAATGATGAGGATGTTAAGCTTGAAAGGGCTGGTAACTGTGACAGCATGGAATTCAAATGAGGAGATAGACAGATGGGTCAGGGGAGAAAGAGAGAATGTCCACTTGGGAGAGATGAGGATTCCAGTGCCACCACCCCGCTGGCTCGATGCTCTAGGGGTATGCGAGAACACGTAGGCAGACGAGGAGAGAGCAGTAGGAGTAGCAGTGTTATCTGTGGTAATCCATGTTTCCGTCAGCGCCAGGAAGTCTAGGGACTGGAGGGTAGCATAGGCTGAGATGAACTCAGCCTTGTTGGCCGCAGACCGGCAGTTCCAGAGGCTGCCGGAGACCTGGAACTCCACGTGGGTCGTACGCGCTGGGACCACCAGGTTAGAGCGGCAGCGGCCACGTGGTGTGAAGCGTTTGTATGGCCTGTGCAGAGGGGAGAGAACAGGGATAGACAGACACATAGTTGACAAGCTACAGAAGAGGCTACGCTAATGCAAAGGAGATTGGAATGACAAGTGGACTACACGTCTCGAATGTTCAGAGAGTTAAGCTTACGTTGCGAAAATCTTATTGACTAAAATGACGAAAAATGCTAGCTAACTAACACAACACTACACTAATCAAGTCGTTCCGTTGTAATGTAATAGTTTCTACAGTGCTGCTAGTCGGTAGAGGTTGGCTATTATACAAAAGCAACTTTGAAACTAGCTAACATAACATAACACTAATCAAGACGTTCCTTTGTAACGTATTTAGTTTCTACAATGCTGCTCGTCGGTAATAGTTGGCTGGGTATGGAACAATGGCGTTGCGGGGGACGGCAATAGCTGGCTAGCTAACCTAGCTATTACTAAACTACACAATTATCAAGCTATGACAAAGACAGCTATGTAGCTAGCTAGCCAACACTGCACTAGTCAAATCGTTCCGTTGTAATGTAATAGTTTCTACAGCGCTGCTAGTCGGTAGCGGTTGGCTAGCTAGCGGTGTTGACTAGCTAGCAGCTAGCAGCCAGCAGTGTTGACTAGCTAGCAGTGTTGACTAGCTAGCAGTGTTGACTAGCTAGCAGCTAGCAGCCAGCAGTGTTGACTAGCTAGCAGTGTTGACTACGTTAGGAGGACGAAAAAAATAGCTGGCCTCGATAATTACTCTAATTACTCTAAACTACACAATTATCTTTGATAGCTAAGAAAAATTGTTCAGATCAAACAAACCAAACCGTTGTAATGTAAAGAAGTGTAATATTACCTGTGGAGCGAAGCGAAGTGCGACTGCTCGCTCCTATAATGTTAACAGGAACACACACCAGTCCAATAATGTTAACAGGAACACACACCAGTCCTATAATGTTAATGAACAGGAACACACACCAGTCCTATAATGTTAACAGGAACACACACCAGTCCATTAATGTTAACAGGAACACACACCAGTCCAATAATGTTAACAGGAACACACACCAGTCCATTAATGTTAACAGGAACACACACCAGTCCAATAATGTTAACAGGAACACACACCACTCCTATAATGTTAACAGGAACACACACCAGTCCTATAATGTTAATGAACAGGAACACACACCAGTCCTATAATGTTAACAGGAACACACACCAGTCCTATAATGTTAATGAACAGGAACACACACCAGTCCCATAATGTTAACAGGAACACACACCAGTCCTATAATGTTAAGGAACAGGAACACACACCAGTCCTATAATGTTAATGTTAACAGGAACACACACCAGTCCTATAATGTTAATGAACAGCAACACACACCAGTCCTATAATGTTAACAGGAACACACACCAGTCCTATAATGTGAACAGGAACACACACCAGTCCAATAATGTTAACAGGAACACACACCAGTCCCATAATGTTAACAGGAACACACACCAGTCCCATAATGTTAACAGGAACACACACCAGTCCCATAATGTGAACAGGAACACACACCAGTCCCATAATGTGAACAGGAACACACACCAGTCCCATAATGTGAACAGGAACACACACCAGTCCCATAATGTTAACAGGAACACACACCAGTCCTATAATGTTAACAGGAACACACACCAGTCCTATAATGTTAACAGGAACACACACCAGTCCAATAATGTGAACAGGAACACACACCAGTCCAATAATGTGAACAGGAACACACACCAGTCCTATAATGTTAACAGGAACACACACCAGTCCTATAATGTTAACAGGAACACACACCAGTCCAATAATGTTAACAGGAACACACACCAGTCCAATAATGTTAACAGGAACACACACCAGTCCAATAATGTTAACAGGAACACACACCAGTCCAATAATGTTAACAGGAACACACACCAGTCCTATAATATTATTGAACAGGAACACACACCAGTCCAATAATGTTAACAGGAACACACACCAGTCCAATAATGTTAACAGGAACACACACCAGTCCTATAATGTTAACAGGAACACACACCAGTCCTATAATATTATTGAACAGGAACACACACCAGTCCAATAATGTTAACAGGAACACACACCAGTCCAATAATGTTAACAGGAACACACACCAGTCCTATAATATTATTGAACAGGAACACACACCAGTCCAATAATGTTAACAGGAACACACACCAGTCCTATAATGTTAACAGGAACACACACCAGTCCTATAATATTATTGAACAGGAACACACACCAGTCCAATAATGTTAACAGGAACACACACCAGTCCAATAATGTTAACAGGAACACACACCAGTTTTTAAAATAGAACAACAATCATTAGAATTTGTTAATCATCAATTACTTGTCAATAGTTTGTGTTTTTAAAGATGTACGTTTTTAACCAGTTCAGTAACATGTAATATGAATGTCAGAATTAATTAATAATTAACATACTGAACAATAACTAATTTGCCTGTTTTTTATTTATGTTTTGTGTGTCTAAACCGGGGTTTGTTTCTTCAGTTTGATAAGTGATGCAACCTGTCAGGATGCTCTCGATGTTGCAGCTGTAGAACCTTTTGAGGATCTGAGGACCCATGCCAAATCTTTTCAGTCTCCTGAGGGGGAATAGGTTTTGTCGTGCCCTCTTCACGACTGTCTTGGTGTGCTTGGACCATGATAGTTTGTTGGTGATGTGGACACCAAGGAACTTGAAGCTCTCAACCTGCTCCACTACAGCCCCGTCGATGAGAATGGGGGCGTGCTCAGTCCTCCTTTTCCTGTAGTCCACAATCATCTCCTTAGTCTTGGCCACGTTGAGGGAGAGGTTGTTGTCCTGGCACCACACTGCCAGGTCTCTGATCTCCTCCCTATAGGCTGTCTCGTCGTTGTCGGTGATCAGGCCTACCACTGTTGTGTCGTCGGCAAACTTAATGGTGGTGTTGGAGTCGTGCCTGGCCATGCAGTTATGAGTGAACAGGGAGTACAGGAGGGGACTGAGCACGCACCCCTGAGGGCTCCAGTGTTGAGGATCAGTGTTGCAGATGTGTTGCTACATACCCTTACCACCTGGGGGCGGCCCGTCAGGAAGTCCAGGATCCAGTTGCAGAGGGAGGTGTTTAGTCCCAGGGTCCTTAGCTTAGTGATGAGCTTTGAGGGCACTATGGTGTTGAACGCTGAGCTGTAGTCAATGACTAGCATTTTCACATAGGTGTTCCTTTTGTCCAGGTGGGAAAGGGCAGTGTGGAGTGCAATAGAGATTGCATCATCTGTGGATCTGTTGGGGCGGTATGCAAATTGGAGTGGGTCTAGGGTTTCTGGGATAATGGTGTTTAATGTGAGCCATGACCAGCCTTTCAAAGCACTTCATACCTACAGATGTGAGTGCTACGGGTCGGTAGTCATTTAGGCAGGTTACCTTAGTGTTCTTGGGCACAGGGACTATGGTGGTCTGCTTTAAACATGTTGGTAATATCATTGTGTCTTGGATGCTTGGTGGCCAGATGTCTTTTAGTTTTGGAGGGGTTTATTTAAGATGCTCTTTCGAAGAGGATTTCAGAAGTTTTTTTAGAAACATGGGCAGGGACTCCACAATCCTAACGTTAGAGGGAAAGCTTGTTCCATCATTGGGGCGCCAGGACAAAAAAAAATGAGCTTTGACTGAGCTTCATTTACACAGGCAGTCCGATTGTGATCTTTTTCCAATAGTTGGGCTGCCTGTGTAAACGCATCCTTTGTGTGTCTGGAAAAGGTACATTTCCTGAAGAAAAATGTGTGTGCTTGCTTCAGCTGTGTGCGTGCTTGCTTCAGCTGTCTGCTTGCTTGCTTCAGCTGTCTGTGTGCTTGCTTCAGCTGTCTAAAGTTATTTTGTGTCTGTGTTCCAGAGCTGTACTTCCTGACAGAGGGCCCAGAGTCGTACCACTACCTGAGTCAGTCTGGCTGTGTGAAGGACAGGAGTCTAGATGACCTGAAGCTATATGACAGTGTTATGGTGAGATTGACTGGTCTATTTGTTATAGCTCTATGGGTTGTAGCTCTATGGGTTGTAGCTCTATGGGTTGTAGCTCTGTGGGTTGTAGCTCTGTGGGTTGTAGCTCTGTGGGTTGTAGCTCTATGTTGTAGCTCTGTGGGTTGAAGCTCTATGGGTTGTAGCTCTGTGGGTTGTAGCTCTATGTTGTAGCTCTGTGGGTTGAAGCTCTATGGGTTGTAGCTCTGTGGGTTGTAGCTCTGTGGGTTGTAGCTCTGTAGCTCTGTGGGTTGTAGCTCTGTGGGTTGTAGCTCTGTGGGTTGTAGCTCTGTGGGTTGTAGCTCTGTGGGTTGTAGCTCTATATGTTGTAGCTCTGTGGGTTGTAGCTCTGTGGGTTGTAGCTCTGTGGGTTGTAGCTCTGTGGGTTGTAGCTCTATATGTTATAGCTCTGTGGGTTGTAGCTCTGTGGGTTGTAGCTCTGTGGGTTGTAGCTCTATATGTTGTAGCTCTATATGTTGTAGCTCTATATGTTGTAGCTCTGTGGGTTGTAGCTCTGTGGGTTGTAGCTCTGTGGGTTGTAGCTCTCTATGTTATAGCTCTGTGGGTTGTAGCTCTATATGTTGTAGCTCTATATGTTATAGCTCTGTGGGTTGTAGCTCTCTATGTTATAGCTCTGTGGGTTGTAGCTCTATATGTTATAGCTCTGTGGGTTGTAGCTCTGTGGGTTGTAGCTCTGTGGGTTGTAGCTCTGTGGGTTGTAGAGGCAGTCTGAATGACAGGAGTCTAGATGACCTGAAGCTATATGACAGTGTTATGGTGAGATTGACTGGTCTGTATGGTCAGGGCTACATGCTGTACCTTATCATACTGCCACCAGAGGGCGCCATAACCATTATTAAAAACTACAGGCCCAGCCTTTATAGACACGGTCTATGAGACCAGCAAACATGTAAACATATGGGCCTGTTTTCAACAAACCTCTCAGAGTAGGAGTGCTGATCTAGGATCAGGTCCCATCTGTCCATGTGGTCTGTTTCATTATGATCTAGGATCAGGTCCCATCTGTCCATGTGGTCTGTTTCATTATGATCTGGGATCAGGTCCCATCTGTCCATGTGGTCTGTTTCATTGTGATCTGGGATCAGGTCCCATCTGTCCATGTGATCTGTTTCATTCAGGTCTCTCAACCAGTCTGTGTTCAGTAGGTCTCTCTGTGTTCAGTAGGTCTCTCAACCAGTCTGTGTTCAGTAGGTCTCTCTGTGTTCAGTAGGTCTCTCAACCAGTCTGTGTTCAGTAGGTCTCTCATCCAGTCTGTGTTCAGTAGGTCTCTCTGTGTTCAGTAGGTCTCTCTGTGTTCAGAAGGTCTCTCTGTGTTCAGAAGGTCTCTCTGTGTTCAGAAGGTCTCTCTGTGTTCAGAAGGTCTCTCTGTGTTCAGAAGGTCTCTCTGTGTTCAGTAGGTCTCTCTGTGTTCAGTAGGTCTCTCTGTTCAGTAGGTCTCTCAACCAGTCTGTGTTCAGCAGGTCTCTCATCCAGTCTGTGTTCAGCAGGTCTCTCATCCAGTCTGTGTTTAGTAGGTCTCTCAACCAGTCTGTGTTCAGTAGGTCTCTCAACCAGTCTGTGTTCAGTAGGTCTCTCAACCAGTCTGTGTTCAGTAGGTCTCTTAACCAGTCTCTGTCTCTGCTGCCACCAGGAGGCTCTGAAGGTGATGCAGTTCAGCGAGGAGGAGATACTTGATGTTTTCAAGCTGCTGTCTGCTGTTCTCCTGATGGGGAACATAGAGTTCATGACGGCTGGAGGAGCACAGATCACCTCTAAAGGAGGTGAGTAGAGAGCCTCTTCCACATGTTCTCTGCAGATCTTGACAGGGAGGATGGTTCTGCCACCTTCATCCTCACCCCGGCCCTCCCGAGGAAGCGTTGCTTCAGTGGCGAGAGAACGCTGAACAACACGCAGTAACATGCTCTTAGAATTCCTTTGTTACCTGGATCTCTCGTCTGACCCCATTTCCAGAGCACCACCAGGAACAAATCCACACGTGATAATGTTGGATCTAGTAACAGTGTGTGGTGTTAATACCAGGAATAAGAATAAACCTCAACGCCTTATTGCACACAGCAATAAGCTCCACCTCGTTCCTTAATTATTCTGTCCAAACTGCTCGGTCACTCACTCTCTAGCGGTCACTGTCTGTCTCTAGCGGTCAGTAATATCTGACTGTCTCTAGTGGTCAGTAATATCTGACTGTCTCTAGTGGTCAGTAACATCTGACTGTCTCTAGTGGTCACTGTCTGTCTCTAGTGGTCACTGTCTGTCTCTAGTGGTCACTGTCTGTCTCTAATGGTCACTGTCTGTCTCTAGCGGTCACTGACTGTCTCTAGCGGTCACTGACTGTCTCTAGCGGTCACTGTCTCTAGCGGTCACTGTCTGTCTCTAGCGGTCAGTAACATCTGTCTGTCTCTAGCGGTCACTGACTGTCTCTAGCGGTCACTGACTGTCTCTAGCGGTCACTGACTGTCTCTAGCGGTCACTGACTGTCTCTAGCGGTCACTGACTGTCTCTAGCGGTCACTGACTGTCTCTAGCGGTCACTGTCTGTCTCTAGCGGTCACTGGCTGTCTCTAGCGGTCACTGGCTGTCTCTAGCGGTCACTGGATGTCTCTAGCGGTCACTGTCTGTCTCTAGCGGTCAGTAACATCTGTCTGTCTCTAGCGGTCACTGTCTGTCTCTAGCGGTCAGTAACATCTGTCTGTCTCTAGCGGTCACTGTCTGTCTCTAGCGGTCACTGACTGTCTCTAGCGGTCACTGGCTGTCTCTAGCGGTCACTGGCTGTCTCTAGCGGTCACTGGCTGTCTCTAGCGGTCACTGACTGTCTCTAGCGGTCACTGTCTGTCTCTAGTGGTCAGTAACATCTGTCTGTCTCTAGCGGTCACTGACTGTCTCTAGCGGTCACTGACTGTCTCTAGCGGTCACTGACTGTCTCTAGCGGTCACTGACTGTCTCTAGCGGTCACTGTCTGTCTCTAGCGGTCACTGTCTGTCTCTAGCGGTCACTGACTGTCTCTAGCGGTCACTGACTGTCTCTAGCGGTCAGTAACATCTGTCTGTCTCTAGCGGTCACTGTCTGTCTCTAGTGGTCAGTAACATCTGTCTGTCTATAGCGGTCACTGACTGTCTCTAGCGGTCACTGTCTGTCTCTAGCGGTCACTGTCTGTCTCTAGCGGTCACTGTCTGTCTCTAGTGGTCCGTAACATCTGTCTGTCTCTAGCGGTCACTGACTGTCTCTAGCGGTCACTGTCTGTCTCTAGCGGTCACTGTCTGTCTCTAGCGGTCACTGACTGTCTCTAGCGGTCACTGACTGTCTCTAGCGGTCACTGGCTGTCTCTAGCGGTCACTGGCTGTCTCTAGCGGTCACTGTCTGTCTCTAGCGGTCACTGTCTGTCTCTAGTGGTCAGTAACACATCTGTGTCTCTCTCTCTCTCCAGTGGTCAGTAACACATCTGTGTCTCTCTCTCCAGTGGTCAGTAACGTCAGTGATCTGTTGGGCCTGGACTCGTTCCAGCTGTCTGAGGTTCTGACCCAGAGGTCCATGATCCTGAGAGGAGAGGAGATCTGTTCACCCCTCACTGTGGAACAGGTAAGATACCATACTACCCTGCCCTGCTGTCACGCCCTGCTACCCTGCCCTGCTGTCACGCCCTGCTACCCTGCTGTCACGCCCTTCTACCCTTCCCTGCTGTCACGCCATGCTACCCTGCCCTTCTTCCCTGCCCTTCTACCCTGCCCTACCATACTACCCTGCCCTCCTACCCTGCCCTGCTGTCACGCCCTGCTGTCACGCCCTGCTGTCACGCCCTGCTACCCTGCCCTGCTACCCTGCCCTGCTGTCACGCCCTGCTACCCTGACCTGCTACCCTGCCCTGCTGTCACGCCCTGCTACACTGCCCTGCTGTCACGTCCTTCTACCCTGCCCTGCTACCCTGTCCTGCTGTCACGCCCTGCTACCCTGTCTGCTACCCTGCCCTGCTGTCACGCCCTGCTGTCACGCCCTGCTACCCTGCCCTTCTACCCTGCCCTGCTACCCTGCCATTCTACCCTGCCCTGCTGTCACGCCCTGCTGCCCTGCTGTCACGCCCCTCTACCCTGCCCCTCTACCCTGCCCTGCTTCCCTGCCCTGCTGCCCTCCTACCCTGCCCTGCTACCGTGCCCTGCTGTCACGACCTTCTACCCTGCCATGCTACCCTGCCCTGCTACCCTGCCCTGCTGTCACGTCCTTCTACCCTGCTCTGCTACCCTGCCCTGCTGTCACGACCTTCTACCCTGCTACCCTGCTGTCACGCCCTGCTGTCACGCCCTGCTACCCTGCCCTTCTACCCTGCCCTTCTAACCCTGCCCTTCTACCCTGCCCTGCTACCCTGCCCTTCTACCCTGCCATGCTGTCACGCCCTGCTACCCTGCCCTGCTACCCTGCCCTGCTGTCACGCCCTGCTGTCACGCCCTGGCCTCCTACCCTGCCCTGCTACCCTGCCCTCTACCCTGCCCTGCTACCCTGCCCTTCTACCCTGCCCTTCTACCCTGCCCTCCTACACTGCTACCCTTCTACCCTTCTACCCTGCCCTGCTGTCACGCCCTGCTACCCTGCCCTGCTGTCACGCCCTGCTACCCTGCCCTGCTGTCATGCCCTCCTACCCTGTCCCGCTACCCTGCCCCGCTACCCTGCCCTGCTTCCCTGCCCTGCTGCCCTGCCCTGCTGTCACGCCCTGCTACCCTGCCCTCCTACCCTGCCCTCCTACCCTGCCCCGCTACCCTGCCCCGCTACCCTGCCCTGCTTCCCTGCCCTGCTGCCCTGCCCTGCTGTCACGCCCTGCTACCCTGCCCTGCTACCCTGCCCTGCTGTCACGCCCTGCTACCCTGCCCCGCTACCCTGCCCTGCTTCCCTGCCCTGCTACCCTGCCCCGCTACCCTGCCCTGCTACCCTGCCCTGCTACCCTGCCCTGCTACCCTGCCCTGCTACCCTGCCCCGCTACCCTGCCCCGCTACCCTGCCCCGCTACCCTGCCCTGCTTCCCTGCCCTGCTACCCTGCCCCGCTTCCCTGCCCTGCTACCCTGCCCCGCTACCCTGCCCTGCTACCCTGCCCCGCTACCCTGCCCCGCTACCCTGCCCCGCTACCCTGCCCCGCTACCCTGCCCCGCTACCCTGCCCCGCTACCCTGCCCTGCTTCCCTGCCCTGCTGCCCTACTGGCCCTGACCATTCCCATCCGTGTCTGAGCTGACACAGCTTGGTACAGTTACAGTTGTCTCCACGCCACTCACCTTGTCCCACTGATAGACGAGGCCAATTTCTATGAAGAGAATCTGTTTTGAAAAGGAATGAAACTGGGAAGTACTTTTCTCGTTTGCCCGTTGAGAACACACTGCACTACTATACTGTTCTACTCTATTATACACTGCACTACTATACTGTTCTACTCTATTATACACTGCACTACTATACTGTGTCCTCAATCTATTTTAATGTTTGCCCATTGAGAACACACTGCACTACTGTACTGTTCTACTCTATTATACACTACACTACACACTGTGTCCTCAATCTATTTTAATGTTTGCCCATTGAGAACACACTGCACTACTATACTGTTCTACTCTATTATACACTACACTACACACTGTGTCCTCAATCTATTTTAATGTTTGCCCATTGAGAACACACTGCACTACTATACTGTTCTACTCTATTATACACTACACTACACACTGTGTCCTCAATCTATTTTAATGTTTGCCCATTGAGAACACACTGCACTACTATACTGTTCTACTCTATTATACACTACACTACACACTGTGTCCTCAATCTATTTTAATGTTTGCCCATTGAGAACACACTGCACTACTATACTGTTCTACTCTATTATACACTACACTACACACTGTGTCCTCAATCTATTTTAATGTTTGCCCATTGAGAACACACTGCACTACTATACTGTTCTACTCTATTATACACTACACTACACACTGTGTCCTCAATCTATTTTAATGTTTGCCCATTGAGAACACACTGCACTACTATACTGTTCTACTCTATTATACACTACACTACACACTGTGTCCTCAATCTATTTTAATGTTTGCCCGTTGAGAACACACTGCACTACTATACTGTTCTACTCTATTATACACTACACTACACACTGTGTCCTCAATCTATTTTAATGTTTGCCCATTGAGAACACACTGCACTACTATACTGTTCTACTCTATTATACACTACACTACACACTGTGTCCTCAATCTATTTTAATGTTTGCCCGTTGAGAACACACTGCACTACTATACTGTTCTACTCTATTATACACTACACTACACACTGTGTCCTCAATCTATTTTAATGTTTGCCCATTGAGAACACACTGCACTACTATACTGTTCTACTCTATTATACACTACACTACACACTGTGTCCTCAATCTATTTTAATGTTTGCCCGTTGAGAACACACTGCACTACTATACTGTTCTACTCTATTATACACTACACTACACACTGTGTCCTCAATCTATTTTAATGTTTGCCCATTGAGAACACACTGCACTACTATACTGTTCTACTCTATTATACACTACACTACACACTGTGTCCTCAATCTATTTTAATGTTTGCCCATTGAGAACACACTGCACTACTATACTGTTCTACTCTATTATACACTACACTACACACTGTGTCCTCAATCTATTTTAATGTTTGCCCATTGAGAACACACTGCACTACTATACTGTTCTACTCTATTATACACTACACTACACACTGTGTCCTCAATCTATTTTAATGTTTGCCCATTGAGAACACACTGCACTACTATACTGTTCTACTCTATTATACACTACACTACACACTGTGTCCTCAATCTATTTTAATGTTTGCCCATTGAGAACACACTGCACTACTATACTGTTCTACTCTATTATACACTACACTACACACTGTGTCCTCAATCTATTTTAATGTTTGCCCGTTGAGAACACACTGCACTACTATACTGTTCTACTCTATTATACACTACACTACACACTGTGTCCTCAATCTATTTTAATGTTTGCCCATTGAGAACACACTGCACTACTATACTGTTCTACTCTATTATACACTACACTACACACTGTGTCCTCAATCTATTTAATGTTTGCCCATTGAGAACACACTGCACTACTATACTGTTCTACTCTATTATACACTACACTACACACTGTGTCCTCAATCTATTTTAATGTTTGCCCATTGAGAACACACTGCACTACTATACTGTTCTACTCTATTATACACTACACTACACACTGTGTCCTCAATCTATTTTAATGTTTGCCCATTGAGAACACACTGCACTACTATACTGTTCTACTCTATTATACACTACACTACACACTGTGTCCTCAATCTATTTTAATGTTTGCCCATTGAGAACACACTGCACTACTATACTGTTCTACTCTATTATACACTACACTACACACTGTGTCCTCAATCTATTTTAATGTTTGCCCATTGAGAACACACTGCACTACTATACTGTTCTACTCTATTATACACTACACTACACACTGTGTCCTCAATCTATTTTAATGTTTGCCCATTGAGAACACACTGCACTACTATACTGTTCTACTCTATTATACACTACACTACACACTGTGTCCTCAATCTATTTTAATGTTTGCCCGTTGAGAACACACTGCACTACTATACTGTTCTACTCTATTATACACTACACTACACACTGTGTCCTCAATCTATTTTAATGTTTGCCCGTTGAGAACACACTGCACTACTATACTGTTCTACTCTATTATACACTACACTACACACTGTGTCCTCAATCTATTTTAATGTTTGCCCATTGAGAACACACTGCACTACTATACTGTTCTACTCTATTATACACTACACTACACACTGTGTCCTCAATCTATTTTAATGTTTGCCCGTTGAGAACACACTGCACTACTATACTGTTCTACTCTATTATACACTACACTACACACTGTGTCCTCAATCTATTTTAATGTTTGCCCGTTGAGAACACACTGCACTACTATACTGTTCTACTCTATTATACACTACACTACAACACTGTGTCCTCAATCTATTTAATGTTTGCCCATTGAGAACACACTGCACTACTATACTGTTCTACTCTATTATACACTACACTACACACTGTGTCCTCAATCTATTTTAATGTTTGCCCTTGAGAACACACTGCACTACTATACTGTTCTACTCTATTATACACTACACTACACACTGTGTCCTCAATCTATTTTAATGTTTGCCCGTTGAGAACACACTGCACTACTATACTGTTCTACTCTATTATACACTACACTACACACTGTGTCCTCAATCTATTTTAATGTTTGCCCATTGAGAACACACTGCACTACTATACTGTTCTACTCTATTATACACTACACTACACACTGTGTCCTCAATCTATTTTAATGTTTGCCCATTGAGAACACACTGCACTACTATACTGTTCTACTCTATTATACACTACACTACACACTGTGTCCTCAATCTATTTTAATGTTTGCCCATTGAGAACACACTGCACTACTATACTGTTCTACTCTATTATACACTACACTACACACTGTGTCCTCAATCTATTTTAATGTTTGCCCATTGAGAACACACTGCACTACTATACTGTTCTACTCTATTATACACTACACTACACACTGTGTCCTCAATCTATTTTAATGTTTGCCCATTGAGAACACACTGCACTACTATACTGTTCTACTCTATTATACACTACACTACACACTGTGTCCTCAATCTATTTTAATGTTTGCCCATTGAGAACACACTGCACTACTATACTGTTCTACTCTATTATACACTACACTACACACTGTGTCCTCAATCTATTTTAATGTTTGCCCATTGAGAACACACTGCACTACTATACTGTTCTACTCTATTATACACTACACTACACACTGTGTCCTCAATCTATTTTAATGTTTGCCCATTGAGAACACACTGCACTACTATACTGTTCTACTCTATTATACACTACACTACACACTGTGTCCTCAATCTATTTTAATGTTTGCCCATTGAGAACACACTGCACTACTATACTGTTCTACTCTATTATACACTACACTACACACTGTGTCCTCAATCTATTTTAATGTTTGCCCATTGAGAACACACTGCACTACTATACTGTTCTACTCTATTATACACTACACTACACACTGTGTCCTCAATCTATTTTAATGTTTGCCCATTGAGAACACACTGCACTACTATACTGTTCTACTCTATTATACACTACACTACACACTGTGTCCTCAATCTATTTTAATGTTTGCCCATTGAGAACACACTGCACTACTATACTGTTCTACTCTATTATACACTACACTACACACTGTGTCCTCAATCTATTTTAATGTTTGCCCGTTGAGAACACACTGCACTACTATACTGTTCTACTCTATTATACACTACACTACACACTGTGTCCTCAATCTATTTTAATGTTTGCCCATTGAGAACACACTGCACTACTATACTGTTCTACTCTATTATACACTACACTACACACTGTGTCCTCAATCTATTTTAATGTTTGCCCGTTGAGAACACACTGCACTACTATACTGTTCTACTCTATTATACACTACACTACACACTGTGTCCTCAATCTATTTTAATGTTTGCCCATTGAGAACACACTGCACTACTATACTGTTCTACTCTATTATACACTACACTACACACTGTGTCCTCAATCTATTTTAATGTTTGCCCGTTGAGAACACACTGCACTACTATACTGTTCTACTCTATTATACACTACACTACACACTGTGTCCTCAATCTATTTTAATGTTTGCCCATTGAGAACACACTGCACTACTATACTGTTCTACTCTATTATACACTACACTACACACTGTGTCCTCAATCTATTTTAATGTTTGCCCATTGAGAACACACTGCACTACTATACTGTTCTACTCTATTATACACTACACTACACACTGTGTCCTCAATCTATTTTAATGTTTGCCCATTGAGAACACACTGCACTACTATACTGTTCTACTCTATTATACACTACACTACACACTGTGTCCTCAATCTATTTTAATGTTTGCCCATTGAGAACACACTGCACTACTATACTGTTCTACTCTATTATACACTACACTACACACTGTGTCCTCAATCTATTTTAATGTTTGCCCATTGAGAACACACTGCACTACTATACTGTTCTACTCTATTATACACTACACTACACACTGTGTCCTCAATCTATTTTAATGTTTGCCCATTGAGAACACACTGCACTACTATACTGTTCTACTCTATTATACACTACACTACACACTGTGTCCTCAATCTATTTTAATGTTTGCCCATTGAGAACACACTGCACTACTATACTGTTCTACTCTATTATACACTACACTACACACTGTGTCCTCAATCTATTTTAATGTTTGCCCATTGAGAACACACTGCACTACTATACTGTTCTACTCTATTATACACTACACTACACACTGTGTCCTCAATCTATTTTAATGTTTGCCCATTGAGAACACACTGCACTACTATACTGTTCTACTCTATTATACACTACACTACACACTGTGTCCTCAATCTATTTTAATGTTTGCCCATTGAGAACACACTGCACTACTATACTGTTCTACTCTATTATACACTACACTACACACTGTGTCCTCAATCTATTTTAATGTTTGCCCATTGAGAACACACTGCACTACTATACTGTTCTACTCTATTATACACTACACTACACACTGTGTCCTCAATCTATTTTAATGTTTGCCCATTGAGAACACACTGCACTACTATACTGTTCTACTCTATTATACACTACACTACACACTGTGTCCTCAATCTATTTTAATGTTTGCCCATTGAGAACACACTGCACTACTATACTGTTCTACTCTATTATACACTACACTACACACTGTGTCCTCAATCTATTTTAATGTTTGCCCGTTGAGAACACACTGCACTACTATACTGTTCTACTCTATTATACACTACACTACACACTGTGTCCTCAATCTATTTTAATGTTTGCCCGTTGAGAACACACTGCACTACTATACTGTTCTACTCTATTATACACTACACTACACACTGTGTCCTCAATCTATTTTAATGTTTGCCCATTGAGAACACACTGCACTACTATACTGTTCTACTCTATTATACACTACACTACACACTGTGTCCTCAATCTATTTTAATGTTTGCCCGTTGAGAACACACTGCACTACTATACTGTTCTACTCTATTATACACTACACTACACACTGTGTCCTCAATCTATTTTAATGTTTGCCCGTTGAGAACACACTGCACTACTATACTGTTCTACTCTATTATACACTACACTACACACTGTGTCCTCAATCTATTTTAATGTTTGCCCGTTGAGAACACACTGCACTACTATACTGTTCTACTCTATTATACACTACACTACACACTGTGTCCTCAATCTATTTTAATGTTTGCCCATTGAGAACACACTGCACTACTATACTGTTCTACTCTATTATACACTACACTACACACTGTGTCCTCAATCTATTTTAATGTTTGCCCATTGAGAACACACTGCACTACTATACTGTTCTACTCTATTATACACTACACTACACACTGTGTCCTCAATCTATTTTAATGTTTGCCCATTGAGAACACACTGCACTACTATACTGTTCTACTCTATTATACACTACACTACACACTGTGTCCTCAATCTATTTTAATGTTTGCCCGTTGAGAACACACTGCACTACTATACTGTTCTACTCTATTATACACTACACTACACACTGTGTCCTCAATCTATTTTAATGTTTGCCCATTGAGAACACACTGCACTACTATACTGTTCTACTCTATTATACACTACACTACACACTGTGTCCTCAATCTATTTTAATGTTTGCCCATTGAGAACACACTGCACTACTATACTGTTCTACTCTATTATACACTACACTACACACTGTGTCCTCAATCTATTTTAATGTTTGCCCATTGAGAACACACTGCACTACTATACTGTTCTACTCTATTATACACTACACTACACACTGTGTCCTCAATCTATTTTAATGTTTGCCCATTGAGAACACACTGCACTACTATACTGTTCTACTCTATTATACACTACACTACACACTGTGTCCTCAATCTATTTTAATGTTTGCCCATTGAGAACACACTGCACTACTATACTGTTCTACTCTATTATACACTACACTACACACTGTGTCCTCAATCTATTTTAATGTTTGCCCGTTGAGAACACACTGCACTACTATACTGTTCTACTCTATTATACACTACACACTGTGTCCTCAATCTATTTTAATGTTTGCCCATTGAGAACACACTGCACTACTATACTGTTCTACTCTATTATACACTACACTACACACTGTGTCCTCAATCTATTTTAATGTTTGCCCATTGAGAACACACTGCACTACTATACTGTTCTACTCTATTATACACTACACTACACACTGTGTCCTCAATCTATTTTAATGTTTGCCCATTGAGAACACACTGCACTACTATACTGTTCTACTCTATTATACACTACACTACACACTGTGTCCTCAATCTATTTTAATGTTTGCCCATTGAGAACACACTGCACTACTATACTGTTCTACTCTATTATACACTACACTACACACTGTGTCCTCAATCTATTTTAATGTTTGCCCATTGAGAACACACTGCACTACTATACTGTTCTACTCTATTATACACTACACTACACACTGTGTCCTCAATCTATTTTAATGTTTGCCCATTGAGAACACACTGCACTACTCTACTGTTCTACTCTATTATACACTACACTACACAGTGTCCTCAATCTATTTTAATGTTTGCCCATTGAGAACACACTGCACTACTATACTGTTCTACTCTATTATACACTACACTACACACTGTGTCCTCAATCTATTTTAATGTTTGCCCATTGAGAACACACTGCACTACTATACTGTTCTACTCTATTATACACTACACTACACACTGTGTCCTCAATCTATTTTAATGTTTGCCCATTGAGAACACACTGCACTACTATACTGTTCTACTCTATTATACACTACACTACACACTGTGTCCTCAATCTATTTTAATGTTTGCCCATTGAGAACACACTGCACTACTATACTGTTCTACTCTATTATACACTACACTACACACTGTGTCCTCAATCTATTTTAATGTTTGCCCATTGAGAACACACTGCACTACTATACTGTTCTACTCTATTATACACTACACTACACACTGTGTCCTCAATCTATTTTAATGTTTGCCCATTGAGAACACACTGCACTACTATACTGTTCTACTCTATTATACACTACACTACACACTGTGTCCTCAATCTATTTTAATGTTTGCCCATTGAGAACACACTGCACTACTATACTGTTCTACTCTATTATACACTACACTACACACTGTGTCCTCAATCTATTTTAATGTTTGCCCATTGAGAACACACTGCACTACTATACTGTTCTACTCTATTATACACTACACTACACACTGTGTCCTCAATCTATTTTAATGTTTGCCCATTGAGAACACACTGCACTACTATACTGTTCTACTCTATTATACACTACACTACACACTGTGTCCTCAATCTATTTTAATGTTTGCCCATTGAGAACACACTGCACTACTATACTGTTCTACTCTATTATACACTACACTACACACTGTGTCCTCAATCTATTTTAATGTTTGCCCATTGAGAACACACTGCACTACTATACTGTTCTACTCTATTATACACTACACTACACACTGTGTCCTCAATCTATTTTAATGTTTGCCCATTGAGAACACACTGCACTACTATACTGTTCTACTCTATTATACACTACACTACACACTGTGTCCTCAATCTATTTTAATGTTTGCCCATTGAGAACACACTGCACTACTATACTGTTCTACTCTATTATACACTACACTACACACTGTGTCCTCAATCTATTTTAATGTTTGCCCATTGAGAACACACTGCACTACTATACTGTTCTACTCTATTATACACTACACTACACACTGTGTCCTCAATCTATTTTAATGTTTGCCCATTGAGAACACACTGCACTACTATACTGTTCTACTCTATTATACACTACACTACACACTGTGTCCTCAATCTATTTTAATGTTTGCCCATTGAGAACACACTGCACTACTATACTGTTCTACTCTATTATACACTACACTACACACTGTGTCCTCAATCTATTTTAATGTTTGCCCATTGAGAACACACTGCACTACTATACTGTTCTACTCTATTATACACTACACTACACACTGTGTCCTCAATCTATTTTAATGTTTGCCCATTGAGAACACACTGCACTACTATACTGTTCTACTCTATTATACACTACACTACACACTGTGTCCTCAATCTATTTTAATGTTTGCCCATTGAGAACACACTGCACTACTATACTGTTCTACTCTATTATACACTACACTACACACTGTGTCCTCAATCTATTTTAATGTTTGCCCGTTGAGAACACACTGCACTACTATACTGTTCTACTCTATTATACACTACACTACACACTGTGTCCTCAATCTATTTTAATGTTTGCCCATTGAGAACACACTGCACTACTATACTGTTCTACTCTATTATACACTACACTACACACTGTGTCCTCAATCTATTTTAATGTTTGCCCATTGAGAACACACTGCACTACTATACTGTTCTACTCTATTATACACTACACTACACACTGTGTCCTCAATCTATTTTAATGTTTGCCCATTGAGAACACACTGCACTACTATACTGTTCTACTCTATTATACACTACACTACACACTGTGTCCTCAATCTATTTTAATGTTTGCCCATTGAGAACACACTGCACTACTATACTGTTCTACTCTATTATACACTACACTACACACTGTGTCCTCAATCTATTTTAATGTTTGCCCGTTGAGAACACACTGCACTACTATACTGTTCTACTCTATTATACACTACACTACACACTGTGTCCTCAATCTATTTTAATGTTTGCCCATTGAGAACACACTGCACTACTATACTGTTCTACTCTATTATACACTACACTACACACTGTGTCCTCAATCTATTTTAATGTTTGCCCGTTGAGAACATACTGCACTACTATACTGTTCTACTCTATTATACACTACACTACACACTGTGTCCTCAATCTATTTTAATGTTTGCCCGTTGAGAACACACTGCACTACTATACTGTTCTACTCTATTATACACTACACTACACACTGTGTCCTCAATCTATTTTAATGTTTGCCCATTGAGAACACACTGCACTACTATACTGTTCTACTCTATTATACACTACACTACACACTGTGTCCTCAATCTATTTTAATGTTTGCCCATTGAGAACACACTGCACTACTATACTGTTCTACTCTATTATACACTACACTACACACTGTGTCCTCAATCTATTTTAATGTTTGCCCATTGAGAACACACTGCACTACTATACTGTTCTACTCTATTATACACTACACTACACACTGTGTCCTCAATCTATTTTAATGTTTGCCCATTGAGAACACACTGCACTACTATACTGTTCTACTCTATTATACACTACACTACACACTGTGTCCTCAATCTATTTTAATGTTTGCCCATTGAGAACACACTGCACTACTATACTGTTCTACTCTATTATACACTACACTACACACTGTGTCCTCAATCTATTTTAATGTTTGCCCATTGAGAACACACTGCACTACTATACTGTTCTACTCTATTATACACTACACTACACACTGTGTCCTCAATCTATTTTAATGTTTGCCCATTGAGAACACACTGCACTACTATACTGTTCTACTCTATTATACACTACACTACACACTGTGTCCTCAATCTATTTTAATGTTTGCCCATTGAGAACACACTGCACTACTATACTGTTCTACTCTATTATACACTACACTACACACTGTGTCCTCAATCTATTTTAATGTTTGCCCGTTGAGAACACACTGCACTACTATACTGTTCTACTCTATTATACACTACACTACACACTGTGTCCTCAATCTATTTTAATGTTTGCCCATTGAGAACACACTGCACTACTATACTGTTCTACTCTATTATACACTACACTACACACTGTGTCCTCAATCTATTTTAATGTTTGCCCATTGAGAACACACTGCACTACTATACTGTTCTACTCTATTATACACTACACTACACACTGTGTCCTCAATCTATTTTAATGTTTGCCCATTGAGAACACACTGCACTACTATACTGTTCTACTCTATTATACACTACACTACACACTGTGTCCTCAATCTATTTTAATGTTTGCCCATTGAGAACACACTGCACTACTATACTGTTCTACTCTATTATACACTACACTACACACTGTGTCCTCAATCTATTTTAATGTTTGCCCGTTGAGAACACACTGCACTACTATACTGTTCTACTCTATTATACACTACACTACACACTGTGTCCTCAATCTATTTTAATGTTTGCCCGTTGAGAACACACTGCACTACTATACTGTTCTACTCTATTATACACTACACTACACACTGTGTCCTCAATCTATTTTAATGTTTGCCCGTTGAGAACACACTGCACTACTATACTGTTCTACTCTATTATACACTACACTACACACTGTGTCCTCAATCTATTTTAATGTTTGCCCGTTGAGAACACACTGCACTACTATACTGTTCTACTCTATTATACACTACACTACACACTGTGTCCTCAATCTATTTTAATGTTTGCCCGTTGAGAACACACTGCACTACTATACTGTTCTACTCTATTATACACTACACTACACACTGTGTCCTCAATCTATTTTAATGTTTGCCCGTTGAGAACACACTGCACTACTATACTGTTCTACTCTATTATACACTACACTACACACTGTGTCCTCAATCTATTTTAATGTTTGCCCATTGAGAACACACTGCACTACTATACTGTTCTACTCTATTATACACTACACTACACACTGTGTCCTCAATCTATTTTAATGTTTGCCCATTGAGAACACACTGCACTACTATACTGTTCTACTCTATTATACACTACACTACACACTGTGTCCTCAATCTATTTTAATGTTTGCCCATTGAGAACACACTGCACTACTATACTGTTCTACTCTATTATACACTACACTACACACTGTGTCCTCAATCTATTTTAATGTTTGCCCATTGAGAACACACTGCACTACTATACTGTTCTACTCTATTATACACTACACTACACACTGTGTCCTCAATCTATTTTAATGTTTGCCCATTGAGAACACACTGCACTACTATACTGTTCTACTCTATTATACACTACACTACACACTGTGTCCTCAATCTATTTTAATGTTTGCCCATTGAGAACACACTGCACTACTATACTGTTCTACTCTATTATACACTACACTACACACTGTGTCCTCAATCTATTTTAATGTTTGCCCATTGAGAACACACTGCACTACTATACTGTTCTACTCTATTATACACTACACTACACACTGTGTCCTCAATCTATTTTAATGTTTGCCCATTGAGAACACACTGCACTACTATACTGTTCTACTCTATTATACACTACACTACACACTGTGTCCTCAATCTATTTTAATGTTTGCCCATTGAGAACACACTGCACTACTATACTGTTCTACTCTATTATACACTACACTACACACTGTGTCCTCAATCTATTTTAATGTTTGCCCATTGAGAACACACTGCACTACTATACTGTTCTACTCTATTATACACTACACTACACACTGTGTCCTCAATCTATTTTAATGTTTGCCCATTGAGAACACACTGCACTACTATACTGTTCTACTCTATTATACACTACACTACACACTGTGTCCTCAATCTATTTTAATGTTTGCCCATTGAGAACACACTGCACTACTATACTGTTCTACTCTATTATACACTACACTACACACTGTGTCCTCAATCTATTTTAATGTTTGCCCATTGAGAACACACTGCACTACTATACTGTTCTACTCTATTATACACTACACTACACACTGTGTCCTCAATCTATTTTAATGTTTGCCCATTGAGAACACACTGCACTACTATACTGTTCTACTCTATTATACACTACACTACACACTGTGTCCTCAATCTATTTTAATGTTTGCCCATTGAGAACACACTGCACTACTATACTGTTCTACTCTATTATACACTACACTACACACTGTGTCCTCAATCTATTTTAATGTTTGCCCATTGAGAACACACTGCACTACTATACTGTTCTACTCTATTATACACTACACTACACACTGTGTCCTCAATCTATTTTAATGTTTGCCCATTGAGAACACACTGCACTACTATACTGTTCTACTCTATTATACACTACACTACACACTGTGTCCTCAATCTATTTTAATGTTTGCCCATTGAGAACACACTGCACTACTATACTGTTCTACTCTATTATACACTACACTACACACTGTGTCCTCAATCTATTTTAATGTTTGCCCATTGAGAACACACTGCACTACTATACTGTTCTACTCTATTATACACTACACTACACACTGTGTCCTCAATCTATTTTAATGTTTGCCCATTGAGAACACACTGCACTACTATACTGTTCTACTCTATTATACACTACACTACACACTGTGTCCTCAATCTATTTTAATGTTTGCCCATTGAGAACACACTGCACTACTATACTGTTCTACTCTATTATACACTACACTACACACTGTGTCCTCAATCTATTTTAATGTTTGCCCGTTGAGAACACACTGCACTACTATACTGTTCTACTCTATTATACACTACACTACACACTGTGTCCTCAATCTATTTTAATGTTTGCCCGTTGAGAACACACTGCACTACTATACTGTTCTACTCTATTATACACTACACTACACACTGTGTCCTCAATCTATTTTAATGTTTGCCCGTTGAGAACACACTGCACTACTATACTGTTCTACTCTATTATACACTACACTACACACTGTGTCCTCAATCTATTTTAATGTTTGCCCAGTTGAGAACACACTGCACTACTATACTGTTCTACTCTATTATACACTACACTACACACTGTGTCCTCAATCTATTTTAATGTTTGCCCGTTGAGAACACACTGCACTACTATACTGTTCTACTCTATTATACACTACACTACACACTGTGTCCTCAATCTATTTTAATGTTTGCCCGTTGAGAACACACTGCACTACTATACTGTTCTACTCTATTATACACTACACTACACACTGTGTCCTCAATCTATTTTAATGTTTGCCCGTTGAGAACACACTGCACTACTATACTGTTCTACTCTATTATACACTACACTACACACTGTGTCCTCAATCTATTTTAATGTTTGCCCGTTGAGAACACACTGCACTACTATACTGTTCTACTCTATTATACACTACACTACACACTGTGTCCTCAATCTATTTTAATGTTTGCCCATTGAGAACACACTGCACTACTATACTGTTCTACTCTATTATACACTACACTACACACTGTGTCCTCAATCTATTTTAATGTTTGCCCATTGAGAACACACTGCACTACTATACTGTTCTACTCTATTATACACTACACTACACACTGTGTCCTCAATCTATTTTAATGTTTGCCCATTGAGAACACACTGCACTACTATACTGTTCTACTCTATTATACACTACACTACACACTGTGTCCTCAATCTATTTTAATGTTTGCCCATTGAGAACACACTGCACTACTATACTGTTCTACTCTATTATACACTACACTACACACTGTGTCCTCAATCTATTTTAATGTTTGCCCATTGAGAACACACTGCACTACTATACTGTTCTACTCTATTATACACTACACTACACACTGTGTCCTCAATCTATTTTAATGTTTGCCCATTGAGAACACACTGCACTACTATACTGTTCTACTCTATTATACACTACACTACACACTGTGTCCTCAATCTATTTTAATGTTTGCCCATTGAGAACACACTGCACTACTATACTGTTCTACTCTATTATACACTACACTACACACTGTGTCCTCAATCTATTTTAATGTTTGCCCGTTGAGAACACACTGCACTACTATACTGTTCTACTCTATTATACACTACACTACACACTGTGTCCTCAATCTATTTTATGTTTGCCCGTTGAGAACACACTGCACTACTATACTGTTCTACTCTATTATACACTACACTACACACTGTGTCCTCAATCTATTTTAATGTTTGCCCATTGAGAACACACTGCACTACTATACTGTTCTACTCTATTATACACTACACTACACACTGTGTCCTCAATCTATTTTAATGTTTGCCCGTTGAGAACACACTGCACTACTATACTGTTCTACTCTATTATACACTACACTACACACTGTGTCCTCAATCTATTTTAATGTTTGCCCGTTGAGAACACACTGCACATACTATACTGTTCTACTCTATTATACACTACACTACACACTGTGTCCTCAATCTATTTAATGTTTGCCCGTTGAGAACACACTGCACTACTATACTGTTCTACTCTATTATACACTACACTACACACTGTGTCCTCAATCTATTTTAATGTTTGCCCGTTGAGAACACACTGCACTACTATACTGTTCTACTCTATTATACACTACACTACACACTGTGTCCTCAATCTATTTTAATGTTTGCCCATTGAGAACACACTGCACTACTATACTGTTCTACTCTATTATACACTACACTACACACTGTGTCCTCAATCTATTTTAATGTTTGCCCGTTGAGAACACACTGCACTACTATACTGTTCTACTCTATTATACACTACACTACACACTGTGTCCTCAATCTATTTTAATGTTTGCCCGTTGAGAACACACTGCACTACTATACTGTTCTACTCTATTATACACTACACTACACACTGTGTCCTCAATCTATTTTAATGTTTGCCCATTGAGAACACACTGCACTACTATACTGTTCTACTCTATTATACACTACACTACACACTGTGTCCTCAATCTATTTTAATGTTTGCCCATTGAGAACACACTGCACTACTATACTGTTCTACTCTATTATACACTACACTACACACTGTGTCCTCAATCTATTTTAATGTTTGCCCATTGAGAACACACTGCACTACTATACTGTTCTACTCTATTATACACTACACTACACACTGTGTCCTCAATCTATTTTAATGTTTGCCCATTGAGAACACACTGCACTACTATACTGTTCTACTCTATTATACACTACACTACACACTGTGTCCTCAATCTATTTTAATGTTTGCCCATTGAGAACACACTGCACTACTATACTGTTCTACTCTATTATACACTACACTACACACTGTGTCCTCAATCTATTTTAATGTTTGCCCATTGAGAACACACTGCACTACTATACTGTTCTACTCTATTATACACTACACTACACACTGTGTCCTCAATCTATTTTAATGTTTGCCCATTGAGAACACACTGCACTACTATACTGTTCTACTCTATTATACACTACACTACACACTGTGTCCTCAATCTATTTTAATGTTTGCCCATTGAGAACACACTGCACTACTATACTGTTCTACTCTATTATACACTACACTACACACTGTGTCCTCAATCTATTTTAATGTTTGCCCATTGAGAACACACTGCACTACTATACTGTTCTACTCTATTATACACTACACTACACACTGTGTCCTCAATCTATTTTAATGTTTGCCCATTGAGAACACACTGCACTACTATACTGTTCTACTCTATTATACACTACACTACACACTGTGTCCTCAATCTATTTTAATGTTTGCCCGTTGAGAACACACTGCACTACTATACTGTTCTACTCTATTATACACTACACTACACACTGTGTCCTCAATCTATTTTAATGTTTGCCCGTTGAGAACACACTGCACTACTATACTGTTCTACTCTATTATACACTACACTACACACTGTGTCCTCAATCTATTTTAATGTTTGCCCATTGAGAACACACTGCACTACTATACTGTTCTACTCTATTATACACTACACTACACACTGTGTCCTCAATCTATTTTAATGTTTATTTCACCTTTATTTAACCTGCCCTGCTGTCTTCTAGTGCTCGCAATGCCCCTCTCTCTGTCTCTCTCTCTCTGTCTCTCTCTCTGTCTCTCTCTCTGTCTCTCTCTCTCTGTCTGTCTCTCTCTCTGTCTCGCTCTCTCTCTCTCTGTCTGTCTGTCTGTCTGTCTGTCTGTCTGTCTGTCTGTCTGTCTGTCTGTCTGTCTGTCTGTCTGTCTGTCTGTCTGTCTGTCTGTCTGTCTGTCTGTCTGTCTGTCTGTCTGTCTGTCTGTCTGTCTCTGTCTGTCTGTCTGTCTGTCTGTCTGTCTGTGTAAATCCCTTGCGTGACTTAGCACCATTTCCTGTCCTTTGTGTGCCAAATTCCTCATACAATAAACCCCAGTGATAATGATCTCAGTCAGTAGCACAATAGAGGTACAGACTGGTGCGCAGTAACATATCTTCCGCTCTAGGGGCAGTGTAATACACAACCGTTACCTACATGGGACAGCTGAACTAATATCCCCAGGTTGGCTTTAACTAGCCACAGTATCTCATTTCAATGAAGACGTGATAAATGTATTCAGTGATTAGATTAAATATATTGCTGTATTTGCAGTCTTTTACATCTAAACATCTTGAATTATGGGAAACTATTATTCTTGGGACGCGAGTCTGCTGCCCAAGGAATGTGATGGCCACACGACGAACACAAGAAACCTTTTCATGATTTAAACAAATAAGCCCAGACCAGGTGTCTCTCTCGCTCTCCTCTCCTCTCTCTGCCTGTCAGCCAGACAACTAGCCAGCCAACCAATCAACTAGCCAGCCAACCAATCAACTAGCCAGCCAACCAATCAACTAGCCAGCCAGCCAATCAGCTAACTAGCCAGCCAGCCAATCAGCCAACTAGCCAGCCAGCCAGCCAATCAGCCAACTAGCCAGCCAACCAATCAACTAGCAAACCAATCAGCCAACTAGCCAGCCAACCAATCAACCAACCCTGGTCATAACCTGGACAAACAGCCATCCTAATGTCTAACCCATATCCCTGGTTATAACCTGGACAAACAGCCATCCTAACGTCTAACCCATATCCCTGGTCATAACCTGGACAAACAGCCATCCTAACCCATATCCCTGGTCATAACCTGGACAAACAGCCATCCTAACGTCTAACCCATATCCCTGGTCATAACCTGGACAAACAGCCATCCTAACCCATATCCCTGGTTATAACCTGGACAAACAGCCATCCTAACCCATATCCCTGGTCATAACCTGGACAAACAGCCATCCTACTGTCTAACCCATATCCCTGGTTATAACCTGGACAAACAGCCATCCTACCATCTAACCCATATCCCTGGTCATAACCTGGACAAACAGCCATCCTAACCCATATCCCTGGTTATAACCTGGACAAACAGCCATCCTAACCCATATCCCTGGTTATAACCTGGACAAACAGCCATCCTACCGTCTAACCCATATCCCTGGTCATAACCTGGACAAACAGCCATCCTAACCCATATCCCTGGTCATAACCTGGACAAACAGCCATCCTAACGTCTAACCCATATCCCTGGTTATAACCTGGACAAACAGCCATCCTAACGTCTAACCCATATCCCTGGTCATAACCTGGACAAACAGCCATCCTAACCCATATCCCTGGTTATAACCTGGACAAACAGCCATCCTACTGTCTAACCCATATCCCTGGTTATAACCTGGACAAACAGCCATCCTAACCCATATCCCTGGTCATAACCTGGACAAACAGCCATCCTAATGTCTAACCCATATCCCTGGTTATAACCTGGACAAACAGCCATCCTAACGTCTAACCCATATCCCTGGTTATAACCTGGACCAACAGCCATCCTACCGTCTAACCCATATCCCTGGTCATAACCTGGACAAACAGCCATTCTAATGTCTAACCCATATCCCTGGTTATAACCTGGACAAACAGCCATCCTAACGTCTAACCCATATCCCTGGTTATAACCTGGACAAACAGCCATCCTAACCCATATCCCTGGTCATAACCTGGACAAACAGCCATCCTAACCCATATCCCTGGTCATAACCTGGACAAACAGCCATCCTAACCCATATCCCTGGTCATAACCTGGACAAACAGCCATCCTACTGTCTAACCCATATCCCTGGTTATAACCTGGACAAACAGCCATCCTAACCCATATCCCTGGTCATAACCTGGACAAACAGCCATCCTAACCCATATCCCTGGTCATAACCTGGACAAACAGCCATCCTACTGTCTAACCCATATCCCTGGTTATAACCTGGACAAACAGCCATCCTACTGTCTAACCCATATCCCTGGTTATAACCTGGACAAACAGCCATCCTACTGTCTAACCCATATCCCTGGTTATAACCTGGACAAACAGCCATCCTAACCCATATCCCTGGTTATAACCTGGACAAACAGCCATCCTAACCCATATCCCTGGTTATAACCTGGACAAACAGCCATCCTACCGTCTAACCCATATCCCTGGTTATAACCTGGACAAACAGCCATTCTTCTGCTCTCTGACGGAGTTCCTGGAGCCACCAGTCCAGCTCTATTCTCTATTCAACATGGCTGCTGCTCCCACAGGTTAATGATTGTCCTGGAGCATTGTGGCCCTGCAATAGACTAGCATCCTGTCCAGGAGGTTACTTGTACATCAAGCTGCCTCACGCCATAGAAACAGGAGCCTTTCTGGCTCAGACAAGGCCACTAGCTATTGTGCTCCTGAAACACCAGACAGTACTGTTCTTACAGCCTGTTGAGTTACCACACAATGCCTGTAGGAAGCTCACTACAACTCAATCTAAGAAAAAAAATAAAGAAAATGTAGAAATTATAATACAAGTAATAATAGATACACAATAAGTAACATTCCAAGTTGCGCTGGAAGGTTAGTTGGAAGGTTAGTTGGAAGGTTAGTTGGAAGGTTAGTTGGAAGGTTAGTTGGAAGGTTAGTTGGAAGGTTAGTTGGAAGGTTGGTTGGAAGGTTAGTTGCGCTGGAAGGTTAGTTGTGCTGGAAGGTTAGTTGTGCTGGAAGGTTAGTTGCGCTGGAAGGTTAGTTGCGCTGGAAGGTTAGTTGCGCTGGAAGGTTAGTTGCGTTGGAAGGTTAGTTGCGTTGGAAGGTTAGTTGGAAGGTTAGTTGGAAGGTTAGTTGGAAGGTTAGTTCTGTTGGAAGGTTAGTTGCGTTGGAAGGTTAGTTGCGCTGGAAGGTTAGTTGGAAGGTTAGTTGTGCTGGAAGGTTAGTTGCGCTGGAAGGTTAGTTGCGTTGGAAGGTTAGTTGGAATGTTAGTTGCGTTGGAAGGTTAGTTGCGCTGGAAGGTTAGTTGGAAGGTTAGTTGGAAGGTTAGTTGCGCTGGAAGGTTAGTTGCGCTGGAAGGTTAGTTGGAAGGTTAGTTGCGCTGGAAGGTTAGTTGGAAGGTTAGCTGGAAGGTTAGTTGGAAGGTTATTTGCGCTGGAAGGTTAGTTGGAAGGTTAGTTGGAAGGTTAGCTGGAAGGTTAGTTGGAAGGTTAGTTGCGCTGGAAGGTTAGTTGGAAGGTTAGTTGCGCTGGAAGGTTAGTTGCGCTGGAAGGTTAGTTGCGCTGGAAGGTTAGTTGCGCTGGAAGATTAGTTGCGCTGGAAGGTTAGTTGCGCTGGAAGGTTAGTTGCGCTGGAAGGTTAGTTCTGTTGGAAGGTTAGTTGGAAGGTTAGCTGGAAGGTTAGTTGCGCTGGAAGGTTAGTTGTGCTGGAAGGTTAGTTGTGCTGGAAGGTTAGTTGGAATGTTAGTTGGAAGGTTAGTTGGAAGGTTAGTTGGAATGTTAGTTGCGCTGGAAGGTTAGTTGCGTTGGAAGGTTAGTTGCGCTGGAAGGTTAGTTAGGTTAGTTGCGTTGGAAGGTTAGTTGCGCTGGAAGGTTAGTTGCGCTGGAAGGTTAGTTGCGCTGGAAGGTTAGTTGGAAGGTTTGTTGCGTTGGAAGGTTAGTTGTGCTGGAAGGTTAGTTGTGCTGGAAGGTTAGTTGCGTTGGAAGGTTAGTTGGAAGGTTAGTTGTGCTGGAAGGTTAGTTAGGTTAGTTGCGTTGGAAGGTTAGTTGTGCTGGAAGGTTAGTTAGGTTAGTTGCGTTGGAAGGTTAGTTGCGCTGGAAGGTTAGTTAGGTTAGTTGCGCTGGAAGGTTAGTTGCGCTGGAAGGTTAGTTGCGCTGGAAGGTTAGTTGCGTTGGAAGGTTAGTTGGAAGGTTAGTTGGAAGGTTAGTTGGAAGGTTAGTTGCGCTGGAAGGTTAGTTGGAAGGTTAGTTGCGCTGGAAGGTTAGTTGCGTTGCAGGGCCAGGTTACAACACAGGCCTTAAGTAGATTATTTTCTCTAAATTCTGTGAAAAGTCCTTGTGTTTTTCTGACCGTTTTTTTGTTGTTGGGTTGTCTGGTTTTGGTCTGAAGGTGTTTCTAACTAGTTATTGCTGTATTAATCCCTTCTAGCTTCAGTAATCACCAGAAATATGTGGAACAAGGCATGGATGTGGTCTATCCCCGTTTTGGTTCACTATTGCCTTAACCTTCAGAGCATCCCAAATGGCTCCCTTATTTTTGACCTTTATTTAACTTGGCAAGTCAGTTAAGAACAAATTCTTATTTACAATGACGGCCTAAGAACAGTGGGTTAACTGCCTTGTTCAGGGGCAGAACGACAGATTTTGTACCTTGTCAGCTCGGGGATTTGAATTTGCAACCTTTCAGTTACTAGTCCAACGCTCTAACCACTAGGCCACGCTGCCGCCCCTTATACAGTGCTGTACTGTTGACCAGAGTCAAGACCATTTTAGAACACATTCCTACCCCTCTGATTGGTCTGTATATTATTTTGTTCACCCATTGGTCTGTTTGATTTGACTGACAGGCGGTGTGCTCTCGGGACTCGGTTGCCATGGCGTTGTACGCCCAGTCTTTCTCCTGGATCATCACACGGATCAACCAGAAGGTCAGAGGGAAGGACAACTTCAAGTCCATCGGTATCCTCGACATCTTCGGCTTCGAGAATTTTGAGGTACGTTTGTGTTTTCCCTTCTTTTTAGTTGGCACTGAGTCCAAGATCTGTTTTGTGTTGTCATGCCAACTCCTTGTCATGCCAATCACTGACATTGGAGTCGGCAAGATGGCAGAAACAGCTTCTGAAGGTACTGTAGTTAAGTTAGCATATTGTTATAGTATATATTTCTGTCTCCTCCTGCAGGTGAACAGGTCTGTAGTTGGTAGTTAGCATATTGTTATAGTATATATTTCTCCTCCTGCAGGTGAACAGGTTTGAGCAGTTCAACATCAACTATGCAAACGAGAAGCTCCAGGAATACTTCAACAAACACATCTTCTCCCTGGAACAACTGGAGTATAACAGGTTGGTTAATGGGACAGCTGGACTACGACAGGTCTGTTAATGGGACAGCTGGACTACGACAGGTCTGTTAATGGGACAGCTGGACTACGACAGGTCTGTTAATGGGACGGCTGGACTATGACAGGTCTGTTAATGGGACAGCTGGACTACAGAGAGGGAACTATGTTGGGTCGTAGCTGGGAGTTGGGGTCTGGGCAGAACTACCAGAGAGAGGGGGTTGAGGTCTGGGCAGCACTGCCAGAGAGAGGGGGTTGGGGTCTGGGCTGCACTGCCAGAGAGAGGGGGTTGGGTTCTGGGCAGCACTGCCAGAGAGAGGGGGTTGGGGTCTGGGCAGCACTGCCCAGAGAGAGGGGGTTGGGGTCTGGGCAGCACTGCCCAGAGAGAGGGGGTTGGGGTCTGGGCAGCACTACCAGAGAGAGGGGGTTGGGGTCTGGGCAGCACTGCCAGAGAGAGGGGGTTAGGGTCTGGGCAGCACTGCCCAGAGAGAGGGGGTTAGGGTCTGGGCAGCACTGCCCAGAGAGAGGGGGTTGGGGTCTGGGCAGCACTGCCCAGAGAGAGGGGGTTGGGGTCTGGGCAGCACTGCCAGAGAGAGGGGGTTGGGGTCTGGGCAGCACTGCCAGAGAGAGGGGGTTGGTGTTTGGGCTGCCAGATGTTTACAATGGGACGACAGTTATGTTCTAGAACAGTCCTACCAGCATCTAGCTAGCAGCCTGGTCACAGCTCATTTCATCACATCAACCTGTGGACAATACAGCCATTGTGTGTGTGTGTGTGTGTGTGTGTGTGTGTGTGTGTGTGTGTGTGTGTGTGTGTGTGTGTGTGTGTGTGTGTTTTCTCCTCAGAGAGGGGATCCAGTGGGAAGCCATAGACTGGATGGATAATGCAGAGTGTCTAGACCTCATAGAGAAGGTAGGTAACAGTGTAACCAACCTCAGACTACTAGACCCATTACCCGATGACCTTGATACAGTTGTAACGAGGGTCGTCCAATGGGGTGTGACGTGCTCATAATTCACTTTTATTTAACTCAAAAATCAAACGAACAACAAAACGACAGACAACAGTCCCGTCAGGTGCAACATACACAAAACTGGAAACGAACACCCACAAAACACAGGAAAAAACACCCCTACTAAATAGGACCTTCAATTAGAGGCAACGAGGAACAGCTGCCTCCAATTGAAGGTCAAACCAATAAACTTAAACATAGAAATAGACATACTAGAACAAACATAGAAATATACTAACATAGAACATAACCCAAAAACCCTGAAACACATAAAACAAATACCCCCCCTGCCACGTCCTGACCAAACTACAATAACAAATAACTCCTTTACTGGTCAGGACGTGACAACAGTGGAGTTTGGTCAGGGCGTTGCAGACATGAAAATACAGCTGTTTGCATAAGCACAAAATAAACCTCATACCTGCTGTAAAATATGGTGGTGGATGTCTGATGTTTATGGGGATGTTTTGCTTCCTTTGGTCCTGGGGCCTTTTAAGGTCAACGGCACCGCGAACTTTAACCTTTATTTAACTAGGCAAGTCAGTTAAGATCAAATACTTATATTACAATGACGGCCTACTACCGGCCAAACCCAGACGACGCTGGGGTCAATTGTGTACCTTATGGGACTCCCAATCACGGCCGGATGTGATACAGGCCTGGATTTGAACCAGGGACTGTAGTGACGCCTCTAGCACTGAGATGCAGTGCCTTAGACCGCTGAACCAGGGACTGTAGTGACGCCTATAGCACTGAGATGCAGTGCCTTCGACCGCTGAACCAGGGACTGTAGTGACGCCTATAGCACTGAGATGCAGTGCC
>NC_042976.1:1804256-1881358 GCF_901001165.1 Salmo trutta
CCAGACTAACTGCAGAGATCTTCATGTGATGCCGACGCCTCCTCTCTGTCGTATGACTGCTAAGTCTCTATATATTATAACCTGCTGTGTCTCTGTCTCTCTCCAGACTAACTGCAGAGATCTTCATGTGATGCCGACGCCTCCTCTCTGTCGTATGACTGCTAAGTCTCTATATATTATAACCTGCTGTGTCTCTGTCTCTCTCCAGACTAACTGCAGAGATCTTCATGTGATGCCGACGCCTCCTCTCTGTCGTATGACTGCTAAGTCTCTATATATTATAACCTGCTATGTCTCTGTCTCTCTCCAGACTAACCACTACTACATGAAGCCCAGAGTGACGGATCACCAGTTTGGCATCAAGCACTATGCCGGAGAGGTAAATTACCCTCAAGGAGCTCAACACTTGAGAAGGATACCTCTGTCTCTCTCTCTGTGTGTCTTTCACACATCAGGAGGGGGGTTTATGTAATGGACTGTGACTAAAACACATTGGTCCAGCATGTCACCAGGCAGCTAGGCTGAAGGAGGGCTCCTCTTTCACTAATTAGCCCAAACTATGGGGGCTGGATCATGAGCCCTGCCAAGAGTCAGGCGTGCCAGCCCCCAGGGACAGAGAGGGGGCGGCTGTTGTCCCGGGAACAGGGACAGAGAGGGGGGGGGGGCTGTTGTCCTGGGAACAGGACAGAGAGGGGGAGGGCTGTTGTCCCGGGAACAGGGACAGAGAGGGGGAGGGCTGTTGTCCCGGGAACAGGGACAGAGAGGGGGAGGGCTGTTGTCCCGGGAACAGGGACAGAGAGGGGGGGGCTGTTGTCCCGGGAATAGGGACAGAGAGGGGGGGGGCTGTTGTCCCGGGAACAGGGACAGTGAGAGGGGGGGGCTGTTGTCCCGGGAACAGGGACAGTGAGAGGGGGGGGCTGTTGTCCCGGGAACAGAGACAGAGAGGGGGGGGGCTGTTGTCCCGGGAACAGAGACAGAGAGGGGGGGGGGCTGTTGTCCCGGGAACAGGGACAGGGGGGGGGGGGGGCTGTTGTCCCGGGGACAGGGACAGAGAGAGGGGGGGGGCTGTTGTCCCGGGGACAGGGACAGAGAGGGGGGGGGGGGGCTGTTGTCCCGGGGACAGGGACAGAGAGGGGGGGGGGCTGTTGTCCCGGGGACAGATACAGAGAGAGGGGGGGGGCTGTTGTCCCGGGGACAGAGACAGAGAGGGGGGGGGGGCTGTTGTCCCGGGAACAGGGACAGAGAGGGGGGGGGGGGGGGGGGGGGGCTGTTGTCCCGGGAACAGGGACAGAGAGGGGGGGGGGGGGGGCTGTTGTCCCGGGAACAGGGACAGAGGGGGGGGGGGGCTGTTGTCCCGGGAACAGGGACAGAGAGGGGGGGGGGGGGGGGCTGTTGTCCCGGGAACAGGGACAGAGGGGGGGGGGGGGGCTGTTGTCCCGGGAACAGGGACAGAGGGGGGGGGGGGGCTGTTGTCCCGGGAACAGGGACAGAGGGGGGGGGGGGGGGGGGGCTGTTGTCCCGGGAACAGGGACAGAGGGGGGGAGGGGGCTGTTGTCCCGGGAACAGGGACAGAGGGGGGGAGGGGGCTGTTGTCCCGGGAACAGGGACAGAGAGGGGGGGGGGGCTGTTGTCCCGGGGACAGGGACAGAGAGAGGGGGGGGGGCTGTTGTCCCGGGGACAGGGACAGAGAGGGGGGGGGGGGGCTGTTGTCCCGGGGACAGGGACAGAGAGAGGGGGGGGCTGTTGTCCCGGGAACAGGGACAGAGAGGGGGGGGGGGGCTGTTGTCCCGGGAACAGGGACAGGGAGGGGGGGGGGGGGGGGGGGGCTGTTGTCCCGGGAACAGGGACAGAGGGGGGGGGGGGGGGGCTGTTGTCCCGGGAACAGGGACAGAGACAGAGAGGGGGGGGGGGGCTGTTGTCCCGGGAACAGGGACAGAGAGGGGGGGGGGGCTGTTGTCCCGGGAACAGGGACAGAGAGGGGGGGGGGGGGGCTGTTGTCCCGGGAACAGGGACAGAGAGGGGGGGGGCTGTTGTCCCGGGAACAGGGACAGAGAGGGGGGGGGCTGTTGTCCCGGGAACAGGGACAGAGAGGGGGGGGCTGTTGTCCCGGGAACAGGGACAGAGAGGGGGGGGGGGCTGTTGTCCGGGAACAGGGACAGAGAGGGGGGGGGGGCTGTTGTCCCGGGAACAGGGACAGAGAGGGGGGGGGGCTGTTGTCCCGGGAACAGGGACAGAGAGGGGGGGGGCTGTTGTCCCGGGAACAGGGACAGAGAGGGGGGGGGGCTGTTGTCCCGGGAACAGGAACAGAGAGGGGGAGGTAGTGGGAGGCTGGTTCACTGACACCAGGAGGGTCAAAGGTTGACTTTGACAGAATTAGAATGGACATCATTTTCCTTCAGTCTCCATCAAATCAAATTTTAGCAAATCAAACCCAATCGTATTTGTCACATGCTTTGTAAAGAAGTGTAGACAGTGAAATACTTCCGGGTCATTTTCCAACAATGCAGCGTTAAATCAGCAGTTGATACATATATTAATGATTTGTTGAAGAATATAACTTGTAAACGCCTCGTGATCTTAGTTTAACTGTCGTACCCCATCAGAACCCAACATGCAGCTTGTTTTACTCTGATGTTAGTGAACTATGTAAATGTAAAACCAACACTGTTTTAAGCCTCAGAATGTGATTAACAATATAGTTTGATATCATGGTCGCTCCTCTCCCCAGACCCCAACTCCCCTGCTGCTCAGGGCTCTGTGTTATCTGAAAAGGGCAGATTTCTCGAACTGTAATTTAGTGGTTATTTCATCATAAACAACACAAGGTGAGATGGTGACCTATGAACTCCTATGTCTATAACCCTCAGTGTCCTCATCCGAGGTGAACCTGTACCGTCATTAAACTCAGAATCACGTCTCTGTCGTGGGTCATTTTCTATATGGCTATAGATGTCCACAGAATCAATACCTCTGTTAAATTAACGCTTGCTGACCTGGGCCAGGAGAGCAGTATTTTAGTAAGAGGGAGGAGTCTGCTGCTGTTAAAACCAAAGGGGCCGAGTGACTGCCAACAGGTGACTGTCTTAACATAGCAGTCGACTCCTCTTAGCTGCAACTCTCGCTGAGCTTCAGATCAGGCTAGCGATCGTTCTCTTTCGGCATGTGTAACATGTCCCCTAGTGAACATACTGTAACATACTGTCCTGTCCCCCTGTCAGGTAAACTAACTGTAACATGGCCCCTAGTGAACATACTGTAACATACAATAATACACTGTCCTGTACCCCCCCCCCCCCTCCGTCAGGTAAACTAACTGAAACATGTCCCCGCTCTCTGTCAGGTTGTGTACGACGTCAGAGGGATCCTACAGAAGAACAGAGACACCTTCAGAGATGACATCTTAAACATGCTCAAAGACAGCAGGTGTGTTGTCGCCCTGGTTACGGAATGGCTACGAGATGTACTAAAGTCACTCCACTGTGTTAATGTACTAAAGTCACTCCACTGTGTTAATGTACTAAAGTCACTCCACTGTGTTAATGTACTAAAGTCACTCCACTGTGTTAATGCACTAAAGTCACTCCACTGTGTTAATGCACTAAAGTCACTCCACTGTGTTAATGCTCTAAAGTCACTCCACTGTGTTAATGCACTAAAGTCACTCCACTGTGTTAATGCACTAAAGTCACTCCACTGTGTTAATGCACTAAAGTCACTCCACTGTGTTAATGCACTAAAGTCACTCCACTGTGTTAATGTACTAAAGTCACTCTACTGTGTTAATGTACTAAAGTCACTCTACTGTGTTAATGTATAGAGTAATACCCTCTGACCCTGTACTAAAGTCACTCCACTGTGTTAATGTACTAAAGTCACTCCACTGTGTTAATGTACAGAGTAATACCCTCTGACCCTGTACTAAAGTCACTCCACTGTGTTAATGCACTAAAGTCACTCCACTGTGTTAATGCACTAAAGTCACTCCACTGTGTTAATGCACTAAAGTCACTCCACTGTGTTAATGTACTAAAGTCACTCCACTGTGTTAATGTACTAAAGTCACTCTACTGTGTTAATGTACTAAAGTCACTCTACTGTGTTAATGTATAGAGTAATACCCTCTGACCCTGTACTAAAGTCACTCCACTGTGTTAATGTACTAAAGTCACTCCACTGTGTTAATGTACAGAGTAATACCCTCTGACCCTGTACTAAAGTCACTCCACTGTGTTAATGTACTGAAGTCACTCCACTGTGTTAATGTACTAAAGTCACTCCACTGTGTTAATGTACTAAAGTCACTCCACTGTGTTAATGTACTAAAGTCACTCCACTGTGTTAATGTACTAAAGTCACTCCACTGTGTTAATGTACAGAGTAATACCCTCTGACCCTGTACTAAAGTCACTCCACTGTGTTAATGTACTAAAGTCACTCTACTGTGTTAATGTATAGAGTAATACCCTCTGACCCTGTACTAAAGTCACTCCACTGTGTTAATGTACTAAAGTCACTCCACTGTGTTAATGTACAGAGTAATACCCTCTGACCCTGTACTAAAGTCACTCCACTGTGTTAATGTACTGAAGTCACTCCACTGTGTTAATGTACTAAAGTCACTCCACTGTGTTAATGTACTAAAGTCACTCCACTGTGTTAATGCACTAAAGTCACTCCACTGTGTTTAGAGAATGTTTAACATGTTTGTTCTGTCCTTCAGGCTTGACTTCGTCTATGACCTGTTTGAGCATGTCGGGAGCAGGAACGGAGAGGAGACCATGAAGATGGGGACGGCCAGACGCAAACCCACCGTCAGCTCTCAGTTCAGGGTGAGGACCTTTAACCTCTAACCCCTAACCTCTAACCCCTAAGCCCTAACCTTTAACCTCTAACCCCTAACCCTAATCCACCATCAGATCTCAGTTCAGGGTGAGGACCAATCACAGAGGAGCATGGTCATCCTCTGACCTCCTAACCTTAACCTTCACTATACTGTAGAGTCACACTGTAGAATCCTTTTGGCGGCTCTGCCATGATACGGATTGCCTTGAACATGAGGTTGACATTTTCCCTAAGCGTTTTGTTTTTGTTTTAGAGACAGAGGTATCCTTCTCAAGTGTTGAGCTCCTTGAGGGTAATTTACCTCTCCGGCATAGTGCTTGATGCCAAACTGGTGATCCGTCACTCTGGGCTTCATGTAGTAGTGGTTAGTCTGGAGAGAGACAGAGACACAGCAGGTTATAATATATATAGAGAGAGAGAGAGAGAGAGAGAGAATTCCATGTGAGAAGAACATAACATAACATGTCGTAACTGGCGTGGATGGGATTTAGCCTGGACTGCAGATCCTAAAGCTGGAGATTACCCCTCATCCGCAAGTCCGCCCTGGTAGTATTTTACTGGAGACAGTCAGTCAGAGAGAGAGTGCTAGGTTCAAGGGTCCTTGCTGGCACTGCTGGGTAAATATAGTCCTGTAGCCAGAGCCTGTTAACACCCTGGACAGCAGGAGATGAGGATCCTAGGAGGCCAGAGCCTGTTAACACCCTGGTCAGCAGGAGATGAGGATCCTAGGAGGCCAGAGCCTGTTAACACCCTGGTCAGCAGGAGATGAGGATCCTAGGAGGCCAGAGCCTGTTAACACCCTGGTCAGCAGGAGATGAGGATCCTAGGAGGCCAGAGCCTGTTAACACCCTGGTCAGCAGGAGATGAGGACCCTAGGAGGCCAGAGCCATTGTGTGTGAATCTGTTGTATTGAGGTTGCCTCTTGATGCTGATCCTGTATCTAGATGTGTTGTTGTGTTTCTGATCCTGTATCTAGATGTGTTGTTGTGTTTCTGATCCCGTATCTATATCTAGATGTGTTGTTGTGTTTCTGATCCTGTATCTATATCTAGATGTGGTGTTGTGTTTCTGATCCCGTATCTAGATGTGGTGTTGTTTCTGATCCCGTATCTAGATGTGGTGTTGTGTTTCTGATCCTGTATCTAGATGTGTTGTTGTTTCTGATCCTGTATCTATATCTATATGTGTTGTTGTGTTTCTGATCCTGTATCTATATCTAGATGTGTTGTTGTGTTTCTGATCCTGTATCTATATCTAGATGTGTTGTTGTGTTTCTGATCCTGTATCTATATCTAGATGTGGTGTTGTGTTTCTGATCCTGTATCTAGATGTGTTGTTGTGTTTCTGATCCTGTATCTAGATGTGTTGTTGTGTTTCTGATCCTGTATCTAGATGTGTTGTTGTGTTTCTGATCCTGTATCTAGATGTGTTGTTGTGTTTCTGATCCTGTATCTAGATGTGTTGTTGTGTTTCTGATCCTGTATCTAGATGTGTTGTTGTGTTTCTGATCCTGTATCTAGATGTGTTGTTGTGTTTCTGATCCTGTATGTAGATGTGTTGTTGTGTTTCTGATCCTGTATCTAGATGTGTTGTTGTGTTTCTGATCCTGTATCTAGATGTGTTGTTGTGTTTCTGATCCTGTATCTAGATGTGTTGTTGTGTTTCTGATCCCATATCTATATCTAGATGTGTTGTTGTGTTTCTGATCCTGTATCTAGATGTGTTGTTGTGTTTCTGATCCTGTATCTAGATGTGTTGTTGTGTTTCTGATCCTGTATCTAGATGTTGTGTTTCTGATCCCGTATCTAGATGTGGTGTTGTTTCTGATCCCGTATCTAGATGTGGTGTTGTGTTTCTGATCCCGTATCTAGATGTGGTGTTGTTTCTGAGCCTGTATCTAGATGTGGTGTTGTGTTTCTGATCCTGTATCTAGATGTGGTGTTTCTGATCCTGTATCTAGATGTGTTGTTGTGTTTCTGATCCTGTATCTAGATGTGTTGTTGTGTTTCTGATCCTGTATCTATATCTAGATGTGTTGTTGTGTTTCTGATCTTGTATCTAGATGTGTTGTTGTGTTTCTGATCCTGTATCTATATCTAGATGTATTGTTGTGTTTCTGATCCTGTATCTAGATGTGTTGTTGTGTTTCTGATCCTGTATCTAGATGTGTTGTTGTGTTTCTGATCCTGTATCTAGATGTGTTGTTGTGTTTCTGATCCTGTATCTATATCTAGATGTGTTGTTGTGTTTCTGATCCTGTATCTAGATGTGATGTTGTGTTTCTGATCCTGTATCTATATCTAGATGTGTTGTGTTTCTGATCCTGTATCTAGATGTGTTGTTGTGTTTCTGATCCCGTATCTAGATGTGTTGTTGTGTTTCTGATCCTGTATCTATATCTAGATGTGTTGTTGTGTTTCTGATCCTGTATCTATATCTAGATGTGTTGTGTTTCTGATCCTGTATCTAGATGTGTTGTTGTGTTTCTGATCCTGTATCTAGATGTGTTGTTGTGTTTCTGATCCTGTATCTAGATGTGTTGTTGTGTTTCTGATCCTGTATCTAGATGTGTTGTTGTGTTTCTGATCCTGTATCTAGATGTGTTGTTGTGTTTCTGATCCTGTATCTAGATGTGTTGTTGTGTTTCTGATCCTGTATCTAGATGTGTTGTTGTGTTTCTGATCCTGTATCTAGATGTGTTGTGTTTCTGATCCTGTATCTAGATGTGTTGTTGTGTTTCTGATCCTGTATCTAGATGTGTTGTTGTGTTTCTGATCCTGTATCTAGATGTGTTGTTGTGTTTCTGATCCCGTATCTAGATGTGGTGTTGTTTCTGATCCTGTATCTAGATGTGGTGTTGTGTTTCTGATCCCGTATCTAGATGTGGGGTTGTGTTTCTGATCCTGTATCTAGATGTGTTGTTGTGTTTCTGATCCTGTATCTAGATGTGGTGTTGTGTTTCTGATCCTGTATCTAGATGTGTTGTTGTTTCTGATCCTGTATCTAGATGTGTTGTTGTGTTTCTGATCCTGTATCTATATCTAGATGTGTTGTTGTGTTTCTGATCCTGTATCTAGATGTTGTGTTTCTGATCCTGTATCTAGATGTGTTGTTGTGTTTCTGATCCTGTATCTAGATGTGTTGTTGTGTTTCTGATCCTGTATCTAGATGTGGTGTTGTGTTTCTGATCCTGTATCTAGATGTTGTGTTTTCTGATCCTGTATCTATATCTAGATGTGTTGTGTTTCTGATCCTGTATCTAGATGTGTTGTTGTGTTTCTGATCCTGTATCTAGATGTGTTGTTGTGTTTCTGATCCTGTATCTATATCTAGATGTGTTGTTGTGTTTCTGATCCTGTATCTAGATGTGTTGTTGTGTTTCTGATCCTGTATCTATATCTAGATGTATTGTTGTGTTTCTGATCCTGTATCTAGATGTGTTGTTGTGTTTCTGATCCTGTATCTAGATGTGTTGTTGTGTTTCTGATCCTGTATCTAGATGTGTTGTTGTGTTTCTGATCCTGTATCTAGATGTGTTGTTGTGTTTCTGATCCTGTATCTATATCTAGATGTGTTGTTGTGTTTCTGATCCTGTATCTAGATGTGATGTTGTGTTTCTGATCCTGTATCTATATCTAGATGTGTTGTGTTTCTGATCCTGTATCTAGATGTGTTGTTGTGTTTCTGATCCTGTATCTAGATGTGTTGTTGTGTTTCTGATCCCGTATCTAGATGTGTTGTTGTGTTTCTGATCCTGTATCTATATCTAGATGTGTTGTGTTTCTGATCCTGTATCTAGATGTGTTGTTGTGTTTCTGATCCTGTATCTAGATGTGTTGTTGTGTTTCTGATCCTGTATCTATATCTAGATGTGTTGTGTTTCTGATCCTGTATCTAGATGTGTTGTTGTGTTTCTGATCCTGTATCTAGATGTGTTGTTGTGTTTCTGATCCTGTATCTAGATGTGTTGTGTTTCTGATCCTGTATCTAGATGTGTTGTTGTGTTTCTGATCCTGTATCTAGATGTGTTGTGTTTCTGATCCTGTATCTAGATGTGTTGTTGTGTTTCTGATCCTGTATCTAGATGTGTTGTTGTGTTTCTGATCCTGTATCTAGATGTGTTGTTGTGTTTCTGATCCTGTATCTAGATGTGTTGTTGTGTTTCTGATCCCGTATCTAGATGTGGTGTTGTGTTTCTGATCCCGTATCTAGATGTGGGGTTGTGTTTCTGATCCTGTATCTAGATGTGTTGTTGTGTTTCTGATCCTGTATCTAGATGTGGTGTTGTGTTTCTGATCCTGTATCTAGATGTGTTGTTGTTTCTGATCCTGTATCTAGATGTGTTGTTGTGTTTCTGATCCTGTATCTATATCTAGATGTGTTGTTGTGTTTCTGATCCTGTATCTAGATGTTGTGTTTCTGATCCTGTATCAAGATGTGTTGTTGTGTTTCTGATCCTGTATCTAGATGTGGTGTTGTGTTTCTGATCCTGTATCTAGATGTGGTGTTGTGTTTCTGATCCTGTATCTATATCTAGATGTGTTGTGTTTCTGATCCTGTATCTAGATGTGTTGTTGTGTTTCTGATCCTGTATCTAGATGTGGTGTTGTGTTTCTGATCCTGTATCTAGATGTGTTGTTGTTTCTGATCCTGTATCTAGATGTGTTGTTGTGTTTCTGATCCTGTATCTATATCTAGATGTGTTGTTGTGTTTCTGATCCTGTATCTAGATGTTGTGTTTCTGATCCTGTATCTAGATGTGTTGTTGTGTTTCTGATCCTGTATCTAGATGTGGTGTTGTGTTTCTGATCCTGTATCTAGATGTGGTGTTGTGTTTCTGATCCTGTATCTATATCTAGATGTGTTGTGTTTCTGATCCTGTATCTAGATGTGTTGTGTTTCTGATCCTGTATCTAGATGTGTTGTTGTGTTTCTGATCCTGTATCTAGATGTATTGTTGTGTTTCTGATCCTGTATCTAGATGTGTTGTTGTGTTTCTGATCCTGTATCTATATCTAGATGTGTTGTGTTTCTGATCCTGTATCTAGATGTGTTGTTGTGTTTCTGATCCTGTATCTAGATGTGTTGTTGTGTTTCTGATCCTGTATCTATATCTAGATGTGTTGTGTTTCTGATCCTGTATCTAGATGTGTTGTTGTGTTTCTGATCCTGTATCTAGATGTGTTGTTGTGTTTCTGATCCTGTATCTATATGTGTTGTTGTTTCTGCAGGACTCTCTCCATTCCTTGATGAACACTCTGAGTGCATCCAACCCGTTCTTCGTGCGTTGCATCAAACCCAACATGAACAAGGTGGGTCGTTCAGTATTCACCACAACATGGACAAGGTGGGTCGTTCAGTATTCACCACAACATGGACAGGGTGGGTCGTTCAGTATTCACCACAACATGGACAGGGTGGGTCGTTCAGTATTCACCACAACATGGACAGGGTGGGTCGTTCAGTATTCACCACAACATGGACAGGGTGGGTTCGTTCAGTATTCACCACAACATGGACAGGGTGGGTCGTTCAGTATTCACCACAACATGGACAGGGTGGGTCGTTCAGTATTCACCACAACATGGACAGGGTGGGTCGTTCAGTATTCACCACAACATGGACAGGGTGGGTCGTTCAGTATTCACCACAACATGGACAGGGTGGGTCGTTCAGTATTCACCACAACATGGACAGGGTGGGTCGTTCAGTATTCACCACAACATGGACAGGGTGGGTCGTTCAGTATTCACCACAACATGGACAGGGTGGGTCGTTCAGTATTCACCACACATGGACAGGGTGGGTCGTTCAGTATTCACCACAACATGGACAGGGTGGGTCGTTCAGTATTCACCACAACATGGACAGGGTGGGTCGTTCAGTATTCACCACAACATGGACAGGGTGGGTCGTTCAGTATTCACCACAACATGGACAGGGTGGGTCGTTCAGTATTCACCACAACATGGACAGGGTGGGTCGTTCAGTATTCACCACAACATGGACAGGGTGGGTCGTTCAGTATTCACCACAACATGGACAGGGTGGGTCGTTCAGTATTCACCACAACATGGACAGGGTGGGTCGTTCAGTATTCACCACAACATGGACAAGGTGGGTCGTTCAGTATTCACCACAACATGGACAGGGTGGGTCGTTCAGTATTCACCACAACATGGACAGGGTGGGTCGTTCAGTATTCACCACAACATGGACAGGGGGGGTCGTTCAGTATTCACCACAACATGGACAAGGGTGGGTCGTTCAGTATTCACCACAACATGGACAGGGTGGGTCGTTCAGTATTCACCACAACATGGACAGGGTGGGTCGTTCAGTATTCACCACAACATGGACAGGGTGGGTCGTTCAGTATTCACCACAACATGAACAAGGTGGGTCGTTCAGTATTCACCACAACATGGACAGGGTGGGTCGTTCAGTATTCACCACAACATGGACAGGGTGGGTCGTTCAGTATTCACCACAACATGGACAGGGTGGGTCGTTCAGTATTCACCACAACATGGACAGGGTGGGTCGTTCAGTATTCACCACAACATGGACAAGGTGGGTCGTTCAGTATTCACCACAACATGGACAAGGTGGGTCGTTCAGTATTCACCACAACATGGACAGGGTGGGTCGTTCAGTATTCACCACAACATGGACAAGGTGGGTCGTTCAGTATTCACCACAACATGGACAGGGTGGGTCGTTCAGTATTCACCACAACATGGACAAGGTGGGTCGTTCAGTATTCACCACAACATGGACAAGGTGGGTCGTTCAGTATTCACCACAACATGGACAGGGTGGGTCGTTCAGTATTCACCACAACATGGACAAGGTGGGTCGTTCAGTATTCACCACAACATGGACAGGGTGGGTCGTTCAGTATTCACCACAACATGGACAGGGTGGGTCGTTCAGTATTCACCACAACATGGACAAGGTGGGTCGTTCAGTATTCACCACAACATGGACAGGGTGGGTCGTTCAGTATTCACCACAACATGGACAGGGTGGGTCGTTCAGTATTCACCACAACATGGACAGGGTGGGTCGTTCAGTATTCACCACAACATGGACAGGGTGGGTCGTTCAGTATTCACCACAACATGGACAGGGTGGGTCGTTCAGTATTCACCACAACATGGACAGGGTGGGTCGTTCGGTATTCACCACAACATGGACAGGGTGGGTCGTTCGGTATTCACCACAACATGAACAAGGTGGGTCGTTCGGTATTCACCACAACATGAACAAGGTGGGTCGTTCGGTATTCACCACAACATGAACAAGGTGGGTCGTTCGGTATTCACCACAACATGAACAAGGTGGGTCGTTCGGTATTCACCACAACATGAACAAGGTGGGTCGTTCGGTATTCACCACAACATGGACAAGGTGGGTTATTCGGTATTCACCACAACATGGACAGGGTGGGTTATTCGGTATTCACCCCAACATGGACAAGGTGGGTCGTTCGGTATTAGCTGTACCACAGGGAATGCTGTTGTCTCTGGGGGGGGGGCTTATCTGTACCACAGGGACTTTATTTGTTGTACATTCAAGTCCTGACACTCCTCTGAACAACAGGTTGATAACATGCCTGATGGTAGGGTACCCCACACCCCCACACACACACACACACACACACACACACACACACACACACACACACACACCCACACACACACCCCCACAGCCAGTGAGATGTGAATCAGAGGTAAGTGATCGTGCAGTGTGATAAGCAGCAGTGAGGAAGATCATGACGCAGTCAGAACAGAGCAGCTGAGAACAATAGAGTTCATTATACTGGACTGAAACATTCCTGGGTTAAAGACATGTAGCAGAATTCTAGCTCCTAAACACCTTGTATCGTCCCTCTGTAAGACAAGCATAGTACTGTTGTATCGTCCCTCTGTAAGACAAGCATAGTACTGTTGTATCGTCCCTCTGTAAGACAAGCATAGTACTGTTGTATCGTCCCTCTGTAAGACAAGCATAGTACTGTTGTATCGTCCCTCTGTAAGACAAGCATAGTACTGTTGTATCGTCCCTCTGTAAGACAAGCATAGTACTGTTGAATCGTCCCTCCTGTAAGACAAGCATAGTACTGTTGTATCGTCCCTCTGTGAGACAAGCATAGTACTGTTGTATCGTCCCTCTGTGAGACAAGCATAGTACTGTTGTATCGTCCCTCTGTGAGACAAGCATAGTACTGTTGTATCGTCCCTCTGTAAGACAAGCATAGTACTGTTGTTTCGTCCCTCTGTAAGACAAGCATAGTACTGTTGTATCGTCCCTCTGTACTGTCAACTATACTTCTGCCCAGTCGTCAGACGGCTGCTGTTGTGTATTCTCACAGAGTTAGAGTTGAAAAGTAATTCAGTATGTTTTGTACTTCTCAGAACGCCAACATGTTTGACCCAGAAGTGGTCCTGAACCAGCTGAGGTATTCTGGGATGTTGGAGACCGTGAAGATCCGCAGGGCTGGGTTTCCTGTCCGCAGGACTTTTGATGACTTCTACAGCAGGTGAGAAAAATGGACAATGGTCTTTTACAGGTGTCATGACGTTGCCCTCTGAGTACAGGGAGGACAGTTGACCCCCTCCCCCCTTGCACCATCCCCCAACCTACCTCCCCCCACCCAGGCCCTGTGTAAAGGGGTGGTAAAATTCTAGAGGAGAATATCCTGCCGCATGGCCCAGTTGAGACAGAGAGGGGTTTCATAGAGAGACACAGGAAATTCTTCCAACTCACAGAATTGGGGAACCGAACGACATTTATGTTCTGGAGAAGGTATAAAAGATTGGTGAAGAATCCAGCTACGAACTGGTCCGCTTGGTACAATTTTGTGATACTCAGAAGAGACAATATAGCCATTATACTGTTTATATAATAGCCTCAGCTATGGGACTTGCATCCAAATGGTTGTATAAAATGTATTAATAAGGATAAAGCTATTTGTAATACGTGGAGATGCTATGTACTGATGTTAATGTGATAGAATGTATTTCTGTTTAAAGCTTAAATCAGTCATCGACACGCCCCCAGGGACACAGACAGGACCAGGCGTCATGTGACAAGCCTGTTCTATGTTCACTATAAAACCCACCCTGATTTACTTTCTTCAGACCAGCTTACCTCAGAAGAGAGAGCCAAGGTTTGACCCCCAATTCCTCTACTAAAAGTTAACTATACCACATGGTTAAACTTTGACTATCGAGACCGACAGAATAATAACAAGTCTTTGATATTAATTAATAGTCTGCAGCTAGAAATTATATCATTGAACGCGAAGACCGACGAACCATCCATTCTATAACGACATTAATGAATGTCGCTTTGAAAGATCCATTCTAACCGAGAGAGAGAGAACAGGACAAAAACTCTCCAACAAGGATCCCGACGACACACTGAGCGTAAATATATATTGATTGCAATTGTTCCCGAATGAGTGAGCGTTCATGTGCAAAGGATTAGCATATCAATTGTTAATATTAATGAACTCTGTGTACCTCCTCAGCTGCCCTTTATGACCCTTTGTTTAACAAGACACCAGCCCTGCCTGTTTAGCCCACTAGGGCACATTACTCTACCAATTCTTTGTGATGATAATTACTGTTTGTATGCTTTCTGTGAATTACTTAGTGTAGTAAATAAATGATTTTAAGACAATTGATGTATGGATGACTCTTAGTAAAAGCTGGGTTCGTGCAGATACAACAATTTACGACGTTTGGAATGAGACTGGACGCGAGGTAAAATACACCATTTAAACCAGAAGATAATCGGCGTATACTATAATATAATATATAATGTTATAATATCGGAAAGTTATATTAGGAAAATTATAACTTTGTAATCTGAATATTTTCCTTGGTGCCCCGATCTCCTAGTTAATTACAGTTAAACGATTAATCAGTTTAATCGCGTAATAATAATAACAGGGAGTTATTTTGATAAACATGTCTTCAGTTTAATGGTGGCCCAAAGACACGACACAGGGAAGACAGACCAACATCACCGTCTCCCGTGCACGGTAGATCACCTGCTGGGTGTCGACGAACCCCGGGGTTTCACCCTGTAGAATCACCTGCTGGGTGTGGATGACCCCCGGGGTTTCAACCAGTAGAATCACCTGCTGGGTGTGGATGAACCCCGGGGTTTCAACCTGTAGAATCACCTGCTGGGTGTGGATGACCCCCGCGGTTTCAACCTGTAGAATCACCTGCAGGGTGTGGATGACCCCCGCGGTTTCAACCTGTAGAATCACCTGCAGGGTGTGGATGACCCCCGCGGTTTCAACCTGTAGAATCACCTGCAGGGTGTGGATGACCCCCGCGGTTTCAACCTGTAGAATCACCTGCTGGGTGTCGATGAACCCCGGGGTTTCAACCTGTAGAATCACCTGCTGGGTGTGGATGAACCCCGGGGTTTCAACCTGTAGAATCACCTGCTGGGTGTCGATGAACCCCGGGGTTTCAACCTGTAGAATCACCTGCTGGGTGTGGATGAACCCCGGGGTTGTTCTGTGTTCAGGGTCAATGGCACGGCCACCCACTGCTGCGCACCACCAAGGCTCATGTAGACCTGTCTAACCTCTTACAAAACAGCAGAACATGAGGACTCAGCGTTCACCTGGGTCATTGAGCTCGTGTTGATTACCTATTGTGCTGCTGTCAACTGTCTGGGTGTCATGTCACGTCCTTCGACACGTCTGGCCCTTGTCTGACCCGTTTGATTTCTCTGGTCCGTTTTGATTTGTCTGACACACTCGGATCTGTTTCGGATCTGTGTCTGGCCCGTCGGATCTGTGTCTGGCCCGTCGGATCTGGGACTGACCCGTCGGATCTGGGACTGACCCGTCGGATCTGTGTCTGGCCCGTCGGATCTGTGTCTGGCCCGTCGGATCTGTGTCTGGCCCGTCGGATCTGTGACTGACCCGTCGGATTTGTGTCTGGCCCGTCGGATCTGTGACTGACCCGTCGAATCTGTGTCTGACCTGTGTGCGTCTCTGTTCCCTGTGCAGGTACAAGATGATCCTGAAAGACAAGCGTCCAACAGACGACCAGAGAGGGATGTGCACAGAACTGCTGATGTCATACGACCCCGCCAAGAGAGACTGGCAGCAGGGGAAGACTAAGGTACGCTGGCCCCGTGACTCTGACAACACCATCACACTCTTACACGGCGTACTCTGCTGCGTGTACTGTGACCCAGGGGGTTTACAGGGTTGAACAGGGTAGAGTTACAGGGACCAAAGGAGCATCAGCTTCAGGCTAACAACAAACCCACAGCTGGGACAGGATCAGGTCTTCTCTCTTCCTTACATAGGGCTTCATCTTTTACAAGCCTTCCTCATCAGCCACGTATTGGTTATCTGCCTGGCGCCATGGCGGTCTGCCTGGCGCCATGGCGGTCTGCCTGGCGCCATGGCGGTCTGCCTGGCGCCATGGCGGTCTGCCTGGCGCCATGGCGGTCTGCCTGGCGCCATGGCGGTCTTACTTACAGTGTTAGCTCCATGACACACTGTAATATGATGCAGGACCCCTCTAACTTAGTGTTAGATCCATGACACACTGTAATACCCCCCAGAGGGATGAGGTGTAGAATGGTGGTGGGCGAATAAAGATGTGTAGCATGACCAGGTCTGTATAATCTGAGGGAAATATGTGTCTCTAATATGGTCATACATTTGGCAGGAGGTTAGGAAGTTCAGCTCAGTTTCCACCTCATTTTGTGGGCAGTGTTGCACATAGCCTGTCTTCTCTTGAGAGACAGGTCTGCCTACGGCGGTCTTTCTCAATAGCAAGGCTATGCTCACTGAGTCTGTACATAGAGCTTTCCTTAAGTTTAGGTCAGTCACAGTGGTCAGGTATTCTGCCTCTGTGTACTCTCTGTTTAGGGACAAATAGCATTCTAGTTTGCTCAGTTTGTTTAATTATCTTTTTGTTTTCTCATGATTTGGTTGGGTCTAATTGTGTTGCTGTCCTGGGGCTCTGTGGGGTCTGTTTGTGTTTGTGAACAGAGCCCCAGGACCAGCTTGCTTAGGGGACTCTTCTCCAGGTTCATCTCTCTGTAGGTGATGGCTTTGTTATGGAAGGTTTGGGAATCGCTTCCTTTTAGGTGGTGGTAGAATTTAACAGCTCTTTTCTGGATTTTGATACATTAATGTTATTTTATTGACAGTGTAATGTTAGTTTGTTGACCGTGTAATGTAATGTTAGTTTGTTGACAGTGTAATGTTAGTTTATTGACAGTGTAATGTTAGTTTATTGACAGTGTAATGTTAGTTTATTGACAGTGTAATGTTAGTTTATTGACAGTGTAATGTTAGTTTATTGACAGTGTAATGTTAGTTTGTTGACAGTGTAATGTTAGTTTGTTGACAGTGTAATGTTAGTTTGTTGACAGTGTAATGTTAGTTTGTTGACAGTGTAATGTTAGTTTGTTGACAGTGTAATGTTAGTTTGTTGACAGTGTAATGTTAGTTTGTTGACAGTGTAATGTTAGTTTGTTGACAGTGTAATGTTAGTTTGTTGACAGTGTAATGTTAGTTTGTTGACAGTGTAATGTAATGTTAGTTTGTTGACAGTGTAATGTAATGTTAGTTTGTTGACAGTGTAATGTTAGTTTGTTGACAGTGTAATGTTAGTTTGTTGACAGTGTAATGTAATGTTAGTTTGTTGACAGTGTAATGTAATGTTAGTTTGTTGACAGTGTAATGTAATGTTAGTTTGTTGACAGTGTAATGTAATGTTAGTTTGTTGACAGTGTAATGTAATGTCAGTTTGTTGACAGTGTAATGTCAGTTTGTTGACAGTGTAATGTCAGTTTGTTGACAGTGTAATGTAATGTTCGTTTGTTGATAGTGTAATGTTAGTTTGTTGACAGTGTAATGTAATGTTAGTTTGTTGACTGTAATGTAATGTTAGTTTGTTGACAGTGTAATGTAATGTTAGTTTGTTGACAGTGTAATGTAATGTTAGTTTGTTGACAGTGTAATGTAATGTTAGTTTGTTGACAGTGTAATGTAATGTCAGTTTGTTGACAGTGTAATGTCAGTTTGTTGACAGTGTAATGTAATGTTCGTTTGTTGATAGTGTAATGTTAGTTTGTTGACAGTGTAATGTAATGTTAGTTTGTTGACTGTAATGTAATGTTAGTTTGTTGACAGTGTAATGTAATGTTAGTTTGTTGACAGTGTAATGTTAGTTTGTTGACGGTGTAATGTTAGTTTGTTGACAGTGTAATGTTAGTTTGTTGACGGTGTAATGTTAGTTTGTTGACGGTGTAATGTTAGTTTGTTGACAGTGTAATGTTAGTTTGTTGACAGTGTAATGTTAGTTTGTTGACAGTGTAACGTAATGTTAGTTTGTTGACAGCGTAACGTAATGTTAGTTTGTTGACAGTGTAACGTAATGTTAGTTTGTTGACAGTGTAATGTTAGTTTGTTGACAGTGTAACGTAATGTTAGTTTGTTGACAGTGTAATGTTAGTTTATTGACGGTGTAATGTTAGTTTGTTGACGGTGTAATGTTAGTTTGTTGACGGTGTAATGTTAGTTTGTTGACAGTGTAATGTTAGTTTGTTGACAGTGTAATGTTAGTTTGTTGACGGTGTAATGTTAGTTTGTTGACAGTGTAATGTTAGTTTGTTGACAGTGTAATGTTAGTTTGTTGACAGTGTAACGTAATGTTAGTTTGTTGACAGTGTAATGTAATGTTCGTTTGTTGATAGTGTAATGTTAGTTTGTTGACTGTAATGTAATGTTAGTTTGTTGACAGTGTAATGTAATGTTAGTTTGTTGACAGTGTAATGTAATGTTAGTTTGTTGACAGTGTAATGTTAGCTTATTGACAGTGTAATGTTAGTTTGTTGACAGTGTAATGTTAGCTTATTGACAGTGTAATGTAATGTTAGTTTGTTGACAGTGTAATGTAATGTTAGTTTGTTGACAGTGTAATGTAATGTTAGTTTGTTGACAGTGTAATGTAATGTTAGTTTGTTGACAGTGTAGTGTAATGTTAGTTTGTTGACAGTGTAGTGTAATGTTAGTTTGTTGACAGTATAATGTAATGTTAGTTTGTTGACAGTGTAATGTTAGCTTATTGACAGTGTAATGTTAGTTTGTTGACAGTGTAATGTTAGTTTGTTGACAGTGTAACATAATGTTAGTTTATTGACAGTGTAACATAATGTTAGTTTATTGACAGTGTAATGTAATGTTAGTTTGTTGACAGTGTAATGTTAGTTTGTTGACAGTGTAATGTAATGTTAGTTTATTGACCATGTAATGTTAGTTTATTGACAGTGTAATGTAATGTTAGCTTATTGACAGTGTAATGTAATGTTAGTTTATTGACAGTGTAATGTTAGTTTGTTGACAGTGTTGTTTGAGTTTATTGACAGTGTAAATTGTACACAGACCTTATATTAATCCCTAGAGATGAACAGTTTCGTCCAAGGCCTTTTATCCTCTGTAAACTCTGGATGCACATTGAGTTGGGGGCAGAGATTCACAGACCATACAATATCCCAAGTGAATGTTGCTGCCCACAATTATGTGTCATGCCTTTTGTGCGTAGTGTTTTGGTTATCAGTGCCATATTTTTTGGGGGTTAACGGTAGGAAAGTAAGGTGGGTTTGAAAGTAGAGGTTGGGATTGCATTTCCTGTGTAGAACGGTCTAATTATATCCATGTCTGATTGTGTGATGAGGAAGTTAGGACTGGACGGTAGGGTGGCAGCATAGGATGTGGGAAGGAAGGAAGGATGTTGTCCAGGAAGCTTCCTCTCTGTGACTCGGAGAGTGTAGAGGAGAAACAGGAGCTGGGGGGGGAAGCTGGGGGGGGGGGGGGGGGGGGGGGGAGTAGGGCTGGGGGGGGGCAGGTTGGGGAGTAGGGGGGGGGAGCTACAGTATTCAGTCAGGGAGGGGTTAACTAGCCCCGGTGGAATGCTCTTCCATGAGGAGGGGAGGGAGGAGGGGAGTGGTACCTACAGTATTCAGTCAGGGAGGGGTTAACTAGCCCCGGTGGAATGCTCTTCCAAGAGGAGGGGAGTGGTACCTACAGTATTCAGTCAGGGAGGGGGTTAACTAGCCCCGGTGGAATGCTCTTCCATGAGGAGGGGAGTGGTACCTACAGTATTCAGTCAGGGAGGGGTTAACTAGCCCCGGTGGAATGCTCTTCCATGAGGAGGGGAGGGAGGAGGGGAGTGGTACCTACAGTATTCAGTCAGGGAGGGGTTAACTAGCCCCAGTGGAATGCTCTTCCAAGAGGAGGGGAGTGGTACCTACATTATTCAGTCAGGGAGGGGTTAACTAGCCCCGGTGGAATGCTCTTCCATGAGGAAGGGAGTGGCACCTACATTATTCAGTCAGGGAGGGGTTAACTAGCCCCAGTGGAATGCTCTTCCATGAGGAAGGGAGTGGTACCTACAGTATTCAGTCAGGGAGGGGTTAACTAGCCCCAGTGGAATGCTCTTCCATGAGGAGGGGAGTGGTACCTACAGTATTCAGTCAGGGAGGGGTTAACTAGCCCCGGTGGAATGCTCTTCCATGAGGAGGGGAGTGGTACCTACAGTATTCAGTCAGGGAGGGGTTAACTAGCCCCAGTGGAATGCTCTTCCATGAGGAGGGGAGTGGTACCTACAGTATTCAGTCAGGGAGGGGTTAACTAGCCCCGGTGGAATGCTCTTCCATGAGGAGGGGAGTGGTACCTACAGTATTCAGTCAGGGAGGGGTTAACTAGCCCCAGTGGAATGCTCTTCCATGAGGAGGGGAGTGGCCTGCTCTTGGAAGAGTGCCATCCTGTCCCCTCCCTTCTAGTGTCTCTCCCTTTCAATTTCAATCTCTCTCTGCCTGTGCAACTCCCCTCCCAAACCCGTCTGTCTCTTTCTCTCACGCCCTGCCTCCTCCCCTCCTGTCTCTCTCTCGCCCTGCCCCCTCCCCTCCTGTCTCTCTCTCGCCCTGCCCCCTCCCCTCCTGTCTCTCTCTCGCCCTGCCTCCTCCCCTCCTGTCTCTCTCTCGCCCTGCCCCCTCCCCTCCTGTCTCTCTCTCGCCCTGCCCCCTCCCCTCCTGTCTCTCTCTCGCCCTGCCTCCTCCCCTCCTGTCTCTCTCTCTCTCGCCCTGCCTCCTCCCCTCCTGTCTCTCTCTCTCTCGCCCTGCCTCCTCCCCTCCTGTCTCTCTCTCTCTCGCCCTGCCTCCTCCCCTCCTGTCTCTCTCTCTCTCTCGCCCTGCCTCCTCCCCTCCTGTCTCTCTCTCTCTCGCCCTGCCTCCTCGCCCTGCCTCCTCGCCCTGCCTCCTCGCCCTGCCTCCTCCCCTCCTGTCTCTCTCTCTCGCCCTGCCTCCTCGCCCTGCCTCCTCCCCTCCTGTCTCTCTCTCTCTCTCTCTCCCTGCCTCCTCGCCCTGCCTCCTCGCCCTGCCTCCTCGCCCTGCCTCCTCCCCTCCTGTGTCTCTCCTGTCTCTCTCTCGCCCTGCCTCCTCCCCTCCTGTCTCTCTCTCTCGCCCTGCCTCCTCGCCCTGCCTCCTCCCCTCCTGTCTCTCTCTCTCTCTCTCGCCCTGCCTCCTCCCCTCCTGTCTCTCTCTCTCGCCCTGCCTCCTCCCCTCCTGTCTCTCTCTCTCGCCCTGCCTCCTCCCCTCCTGTCTCTCTCTCTCGCCCTGCCTCCTCCTCTCTCTCTCGCCCTGCCACCTCGCCCTGCCTCCTCCCCTCCTGTCTCTCTCTCTCTCTCTCTTTCGCCCTGCCTCCTCGCCCTGCCTCCTCCCCTCCTGTCTCTCTCCTGCCTCCTCTCTTAGTAGTCTGTAAGAAGCCAGAGATCCAGAACACAGACAGGATGTTAGCTGTGGGACTAACAACACAACACTGACTCTTTGCAGTAGCAGAACCGTCATATTGTTTTCCCGCGGGGCTCTCTGCAGTGACAGTCAGGGAGAATAGCCAGAAAAGTAGCTATAGCTCTGTGACAGTAGCTGAAACTAGCAGAGTCAACCGGCCGGTCGGTCCCAGTCCAAGAGGACTTAACCCAGAGAGAGGAAGAGTAGCAGGGAGAGTAGCTAACAGCTAACAGTGAGAGTAGCTAATAGGGAGAATAGCTAGCAGGGAGAGTAGCTAACAGCTAGCAGGGAGAGTAGCTAACAGCTAACAGTGAGAGTAGCTAATAGGGAGAATAGCTAGCAGGGAGAGTAGCTAACAGCTAGCAGGGAGAGTAGCTAACAGCTAGGAGCTCTGCAGCAAACAGCTGGGCATAAACGGACTGCATCCAGACCTTATCAAGAAGAACTAACTATCCTACAGGAACTAACCTCCATCCCTCTCTCTGCCGGGCCGGACCGTGCGGGCCTGGCCGTGCGCCGTGTGTCATGTCCTGCAGGTGTTCCTGAAGGAAGAGCTGGAACTCAGGCTGGAGAAGGAGAGGGAAGAGGTGCGGAGACAGGCGGGAATGGTGATCCGGGCACACATACTCAGCTATGTGGCAAGGTGGGTACTGCTGGGGAGAGGGCTGGGAGGGAGTGACTGGGGGGATGGGAGGGAGTGACTGGGGGGATGGGAGGGAGTGACTGGGGGGGCTGGGAGGGAGTGACTGGGGGGGCTGGGAGGGAGTGACTGGGGGGGCTGGGAGGGAGTGACTGGGGGGATGGGAGGGAGTGACTGGGGGGGCTGGGAGGGAGTGACTGGGGGGGCTGGGAGGGAGTGACTGGGGGAACTGGGAGGGAGTGACTGGGGGGGCTGGGGGGGAGTGACTGGGGCTGGCTGGGAGGGAGTGACTGGGGGGGCTGGGAGGGAGTGACTGGGGGGGCTGGGAGGGAGTGACTGGGGGGGCTGGGAGGGAGTGACTGGGGGGATGGGAGGGAGTGACTGGGGGGGCTGGGAGGGAGTGACTGGGGGGCTGGGAGGGAGTGACTGGGGGAACTGGGAGGGAGTGACTGGGGGGGTTGGGGGGGAGTGACTGGGGCTGGCTGGGAGGGAGTGACTGGGGGGGCTGGGAGGGAGTGACTGGGCGGGCTGGGAGGGAGTGACTGGGGGGGCTGGGAGGGAGTGACTGGGGGAACTGGGAGGGAGTGACTGGGGAGAGTGCTGGGGGGAGTGACTAGGAGGGCTGGGGGAGTGACTAGGAGTGCTGGGGGGGAGTGACTAGGAGTGCTGGGTGGAATGACTAGGAGTGCTGGGGGGGAGTGACTAGGAGGGCTGGGGGGGAGTGACTAGGGGGGCTGGGGGGAGTGACTAGGAGTGCTGGGGGGGAGTGACTGGGGAGAGTGCTGGGGGGGAGTGACTGGGGAGAGTGCTGGGTGGAGTGACTGGGGAGAGTGCTGGGTGGAGTGACTGGGGAGAGTGCTGGGTGGAGTGACTGGGGAGAGTGCTGGGTGGAGTGACTGGGGAGAGTGCTGGGTGGAGTGACTAGGAGGGCTGGGGGGGAGTGACTGTTTGTTTAATACCGATTTATTCTGTGAGGGGCGTGACAGTGTTGTTGGAAGACGAACACTGAGGGACAGTCTGATAATGTGTGTCTAAATGGTAGTCGGCGGAAAGACGAACACTGAGGGACAGTGCCATTAATGCCATTAAACTGTAAAGATAATGCCATTAATGCCATTAAACTGTAAAGATAATGCCATGAAAGCCGTTAAACTGTAAAGATAATGCCATTAAACTGTAAAGATAATGCCATGAAAGCCGTTAAACTGTAAAGATAATGCCATTAAACTGTAAAGATAATGCCATTAAACTGTAAAGATAATGCCATTAAAGCCGTTAAACTGTAAAGATAATGCCATTAATGGAGTTAAACTGTAAAGATAATGCCATTAAACTGTAAAGATAATGCCATTAATGCCGTTAAACTGTAAAGATAATGCCATTTTGAAGCACACCAATTATCAGACAGTACCTCAAGAATAATAAGATATAGTCACTCACTACGCATTGTGTTTCCCCCTCCTGTAGGAAGCGCTATAAGAGGGTCCTGGCCAGCACCGTCACTATCCAGAAGAACTACAGAGCTCACTTCTGGAGACGTGTGTTCCTTCGTCTCCGCACCGCCGCTGTCATTCTACAGAAACGCCAGCGTGGTCGGCTGGCCCGAGGCCTCTATCGCCACCTCTCTGAGGAGAAGAAGAGGAGAGAGGAGGAGGAGGAGAGAAGGCAGGTAGAGGGGGAGAGGAGGAGGCTGGAGGAAGAGAAGAGACAAGAGGAAGAGGAGACACGGAGGGTGTTGGAGCTGGAGGAGGTGAGGAGGAGGAAGGAGGAGGAGAGACTGAGGGTGTTGGAGCTGGAGGAGGTGAGGAGGAAGGAGGAGGAGAGACTGAGGGTGTTGGAGTTGGAGGAGGTGAGGAGGAGGAAGGAGGAGGAGAGACTGAGACTACAAAAGGAGCAGGAAGCAGCGAAGAGAAAAGAGGAGGAGCTTTGCAACGGACAGCAAGTAAAAGACGCAGAGAGCGCTACAGCCAACAACAGGTACACTAGTAGCAGTGTGCCGTCTGTCATTCCAGTCTGTCTACAGCCCTCTGTCTTTACTCTTCATCTTCTAATCATCTTCCTCTTCTTCTCTCCACTTAGGAACTCCCTGGGGTTGGATTCTCCTGCTCCCCATAAGGAGGTGTCCCTGCACCCCCACACCTCCGAGGAGGAGTCTCGTCAGATGGAAGAGATCCTTCGGTTGGAGAAGGAGATTGAGAGGCTGCAGCGCCAGAAGGAGGACGGGGTGTCCATGTTAGGGGACGGCCTGGGAGGAAGCAGGGAGGAGCTCCGGCAGAGGAGAGACGCAGAGATCTACCGGCTGGAGAAGGAGGCGTCTCGCGTGGCCACGGAGTTCCTGGAGCTCCTGGACTTTGGGGGTCTGGAACAGAGTCTGTCCAGCGAGGAGAACCTCCACGACCCCTCAGAGAGCACCGCTCCCCTGGCCCCGGTCGAGGAAGAGGAGGTGGACGAGGGATTCCATGCTGAGGAGGAGTGTCTCGGTAACGGTATCCTCCTGCCTGACTTCCCTCTACCCGCGGAGGTTCCTCTGGACCAGGAGGTCTTCTCCACTCTCCCTCCTTCTCCTGCTGCCTTCGCTGAGAGTCTGGTAGCACATGCCCTGGCCCTCTCGCAGACCCCGTGTTGCCCCCCTGTTTACTACCCCCTCACCTCTATTGCCCCTGCACACCACCCTGCTCCTCCTCTCCCTGCCCTCACCAACGGAGGTGGTAAGGCTCTCTGTCACCAACCCACCAGGAGAATAGAGGTGGCTCCAGAGACAAACAGTGTACCCAGAAGAGTGGACGTGGTACACGACAGACCCTGCGCCAGGGTAGATGTTATGCCAACTAGAAGAGACGTGGTACCCTCCAGATTCCCAGAGGTTGTGCCAGTCAGGAGAGTGGAGCTAGTGCCCACGGTGCCTGTCCCAGGGGCCAGGGAGGTGAGAGAGGAGGTGTCATTCAGCATCCTACCAGACACAGAGTCATACTGCGACCAGGAGGAGTTTGAGGAGGTGCAGGGGAATACAGGCTCTGGAGACGTAGCCAGTATCATTGACGGACATGCTACTGATGAGGACGTGCTGAGGAAATCATCCTGTACTCAGAACAGCCTGGACTCCTTCAGAGGCAGCTCAGACTCTGTGAGTCGCATGTTTACGTACCTGTACTGCATTTATATACCTGTACTACATATATATATACCTGTACTGCATTTATATACCTGTACTACATATATATATATACCTGTACTGCGTTTATATACCTGTACTGCGTTTATATACCTGTACTGCATATATATATACCTGTACTGCATTTATATACCTGTACTGCATATATATATACCTGTACTGCATATATATATATACCTGTACTGCATTTATATACCTGTACTACATTTATATACCTGTACTGCATATATATATACCTGTACTGCGTTTATATGTTAGTCATTTAGCATCCGCTTTTTTCAAGATCTGAAGATCAAGAACTGTACCAACTACATACTACTATTCCAACTACGTAGTACATACTACTGTACCAACTACATACTATTGTACCAACTATGTAGTACATACTACTGTACCAACTACATACTATTGTACCAACTATGTAGTACATACTACTGTACCAACTACATACTATTGTACCAACTACGTAGTACATACTACTGTACCAACTACATACTATTGTACCAACTATGTAGTACATACTACTGTACCAACTACATACTATTGTACCAACTATGTAGTACATACTACTGTACCAACTACATACTATTGTACCAACTATGTAGTACATACTACTGTACCAAGTACATACTACTGTACCAACTACATACTACTGTACCAACTACATACTACTATTCCAACTACGTAGTACACACTACTGTACCAACTGCATGGTACATACTACTGTACCTACTGCATACTACTGTACCAACTACATACATTTACATTTTAGTCATTTAGCAGACGCTCTTATCCAGAGCGACTTACAGTAGTGAATGCATACATTTCATACATTGTTTTTTTTTTTTTTTTTTTTTTTTTTTTTTTTAAATTGTACTGGCCCCCCGTGGGAATCGAACCCACAACCCTGGCGTTGCACACACCATGCTCTACCAACTGAGCATGGTGTTTGTACCAACTACATACTACTGTACCAACTACATACTACATACTACTGTACCAACTACATACTACTGTACCACATACAGTTGAAGTCTGAAGTTTACATACACCTCAGCCAAATACATTTAAACTCAGTTTTTCACAATTCCTGACATTTAATCCTAGTAAACATTCCCTGTCTTAGGTCAGTTAGGATCACCACTTTACTTTATTTCATCACATTCTCAGTGGGTCAGAAATGTACATACACTCAATTAGTATTTGGTAGCATTGCCTTTAAATTGTTTAACTTGGGTCAAACGTTTCGGGTAGCCTTCCACAAGATTCCCACAATAAGTTAGGTGAATGTTGGCCCATTCCTCCTGACAGAGCTGGTGTAACTGAGTCAGGTTTGTAGACCTCCTTGCTCGCACACACTTTTTCAGCTCTGCCCACAAACATTCTATAGGATTGAGGTCAAGGCTTTATGACGGCCACTCCAATACCTTGACTTTGTTGTCCTTAAGCTATTTTGCCACGACTTTGGAAGTATGCTTGGGGTCATCGTCCATTTGAAAGACCCATTTGCGAACAAGCTTTAACGTCCTGACTGATGTCTTGAGATGTTGCTTCAATACATCCACATAATTTTCCTTCCTCATGAGGCCATCTATTTTGTGACGTGCACCAGCACCTCCTGCAGCAAAGCACCCCCACAACATGATGCCCCCACCCCCGTGCTTCACGGTTGGGGTGGTGTTCTCCGGGCTTGCAAGCCTCCCCCATTTTCCTCCAAACACAACGATGGTCATTATGGCCAAACAGTTTTATTTTTGTTTCATCAGACCAGAGGACATTTCTCTAAAAAGTGCGATCTTTGTCCCCATGTGCAGTTGCAAACCGTAGTCCGGCTTATTTATGTCGGTTTTGGAGCAGTGGCTTCTTCCTTGCTGAGCGGCCTTTCAGGTTATGTCGATATAGGACTCTTTTTACTGTGGATATAGATACTTTTGTACCTGTTTCCTCCAGTATCTTCACAAGGTCCTTTGCTGTTGTTCTGGGATTGATTTGCACTTTTCACACCAAAGTACGTTCATCTCTAGGAGACAGAACGTGTCTCCTTCACGAGCGGTATGATGGCTGCGTGGTCCCATGGTGTTTATACTGGTGTACTATTGTTTGTACAGATGAACGTGGTACCTTCAGGCGTTTGGAAATTGCTCCCAAGGATGAACCAGACTTTTGGAGGTCTACAATTTGTTTTCTGAGGTCTTGGCTGATTTCTTTTGATTTTCCCATGATGTCAAGCAAAGAGGCACTGAGTTTGAAGGTAGGCCTTGAAATACATCCACAGGTACTCCTCCAATTGACTCAAATTATGTTAGCCTATCAGAAGGTTCTAAAGCCATGACATAATTTTCTGGAATTTTCCAAGCTGTTTAAAGGCATAGTCAACTTAGTGTATGTAAACTTCTGACCTACTGGAATTGTGATACAGTGAATTATAAGTGAAATAATCTGTCTGTAAACAATTGTTGGAAAAATGACTTGTGTCATGCACAAAGTATATGTCCTAACCGACTTGCCAAAACTATAGTTTGTTAACAAGACATTTGTGGATTTGTTGAAAAATGAGTTTTAATGACTCCAACCTAAGTGTATGTAAACTTCCGACTTCAACTGTAGTTCTGTACCAGCTACATACAATGCTGTGCAAAAGCTTTCGGCAGGTGTGAAAAAAATGCTGTAAAGTAAGATTGCTTTCAACAATAGACATGTTAAAACCTCTAAAATACTGCCCCCAAACAGGTTAATAGATTATATTTATCAATTAACTAAAAGCAAAGGAAGTGGTACAGTGGTACATGGATCCCAGCCGACCCAAAACAATGGTGCCTTAGAAGTATTGGATTGATGAGGAGTTGAAACATTTTAGGGTTGAGAGAGATGAAGGAAACGGGAAGTTAATAAGTCTGGCTGCACAACCGATTTAACTAACGTACTGCAGATTGAGAATTTGTGTGACTAAACCGAATAAAAAGAAGAAGACACTATGAAACAAAGATAAATGACAGAGAATGATGGAGCACCTTAAATGAAATTTTGGGCAAAAAGGCAAACTCAGCTCCATCATTCATTGAATCAGATGGCTCATTCATCACAAAACCCAGTGATATTACCAACTACTTTAATGAATTTTTTTTCGCTGGCAAGATTAGCAAACTTAGGCTTGACATGCCAGAAACAAACGCTCGCCACAGGAGTCGCTTGTGCGCGATGGGACATGGACATCCATGCCGGCAAAACTCTCCCCTAACCCAGACGACGCTGGGCCAATTGTGTGCCGCCCCATGGGTCTCCCGGTCGCGGCCGGCCACGACAGAGCCTGGACTCGAACCCAGAATCTCTAGTGGCACAGCTTGCGCTGCGCTGCGATGCCTTAGACCACTGCCCCGAGTACTTAACAAAGAGCTGCAGTTAGTTTCAGAATGGGTGGCAAGGAATAAGTTAGTCCTAAATATTTAAAAAATAAAAGCATTGTATTTGGGACAAAACATTCACTAAATCTTGTACTAAATAATGTGGAAATTGAGCACGTTGAGCTGACTAAACTGCTTGCTGTAACCCTGGATTGTAAACTGTCCTGGTGAAAACATATTGATACAACAGTAGCTAAGATGGGGAGAAGTCTGTCCATAATAAAGCACTGCTCTACCTTCTTAACAACACTATCAACAAGGCAGGTCCTACAGGCCCTAGTTTCTACCTTCTTAACAACACTATCAACAAGGCAGGTCCTACAGGCCCTAGTTTCTACCTTCTTAACAACACTATCAACAAGGCAGGTCCTACAGACCCTAGTTTCTACCTTAACAACACTATCAACAAGGCAGGTCCTACAGGCCCTAGTTTCTACCTTCTTAACAACACTATCAACAAGGCAGGTCCTACAGAACCTAGTTTTGTTGCAGCTGGACTGCTGTTCAGTCGTGTGGTCAGTAGCCACAAAAAAGGACTTAGGAAAATTGCAATTGTCTCAGAACAGGGCAGCACGGCTGGCCCTTGGATGTACACAGAGAGCTAATATTAATAATATACATGTCAATCTCTCCTGGCTCAAAATGGAGGAGAGATTGACTTCATCACTACTTGTATTTATGAGAGGTATTGACATGTTGAATGCACTGAGCTGTCTGTCTAAGACAGCCGCTGTCTTGACAGGAACTAATGGGGATCCATAATAAACCCCAGGAAGAGTAGCTGCTGCCTTGGCAGGAACTAATGAGGATCCATAATAAACCCCAGGAAGAGTAGCTGCTGCCTTGGCAGGAACTAATGAGGATCCATAATAAACCCCAGGAAGAGTAGCTGCTGCCTTGGCAGGAACTAACGGGGATCCATAATAAACCCCAGGAAGAGTAGCTGCTGCCTTGGCAGGAACTAATGGGGATCCATAATAAATCCCAGGAAGAGTAACTGCTGCCTTGGCAGGAACTAACGGGGATCCATAATAAACCCCAGGAAGAGTAGCTGCTGCCTTGGCAGGAACTAATGGGGATCCATAATAAACCGACATCTTATTTTTATAACAAAATTAGCAAGAAGCACGGTCCCCAAGACAACACGGTGATGAGCTTGAGAGCACTAATCAGCGTTTCCACTCCTTCAAGTCTCAATCAGTCAATGACTTCTCACATGAATCAAACTTGTTCCTTCTTGAATCTCAGGGTGCAGAGTTGAATTGGAAGATGTCCCCTACGTTACTAATAGACATAGGCCTTCCAGTCAAATACCTTTTGCTCTGTAATAATCTCTTGTGGACGGATGCACGCAACAGAAATCCAGCATCAGACGATATTATGCATGATTTCTGTTCTGGGTGTCTGAGATACGGTGGCCCTCTGCACGGTGGCCCTCTGCACGGTGGCCCTCTGCACGGTGGCCCTCTGCACGGTGGCCCTCTGCACGGTGGCCCTCTGCACGGTGGCCCTCTGCACGGTGGCCCTCTGCACGGTGGCCCTCTGCACGGTGATCCTCTGGTGATCCTCTGCACGGTGATCCTCTGCACAGTGGCCCTCTGCACGGTGATCCTCTGGTGATCCTCTGTACGGTGGCCCTCTGCACGGTGGCCCTCTGCACGGTGATCCTCTGGTGATCCTCTGCACGGTGATCCTCTGCACGGTGGCCCTCTGCACGGTGATCCTCTGGTGATCCTCTGCACGGTGATCCTCTGCACGGTGGCCCTCTGCACGGTGGCCCTCTGGTGATCCTCTGTACGGTGGCCCTCTGCACGGTGGCCCTCTGCACGGTGATCCTCTGGTGATCCTCTGCACGGTGGCCCTCTGCACGGTGATCCTCTGGTGATCCTCTGCACGGTGGCCCTCTGCACGGCGGCCCTCTGCACGGTGGCCCTCTGCACGGTGGCCCTCTGCACGGTGGCCCTCTGCACGGTGGCCCTCTGCACGGTGGCCCTCTGCACGGTGATCCTCTGGTGATCCTCTGCACGGTGGCCCTCTGCACGGTGGCCCTCTGCACGGTGGCCCTCTGCACGGTGGCCCTCTGCACAGTGGCCCTCTGCACGGTGATCCTCTGCACGGTGGCCCTCTGCACGGTGATCCTCTGGTGATCCTCTGCACGGTGGCCCTCTGCACGGTGGCCCTCTGCACGGTGGCCCTCTGCACGGTGGCCCTCTGCACGGTGGCCCTCTGCACGGTGATCCTCTGCACGGCGGCCCTCTGCACGGCGGCCCTCTGCACGGCGGCCCTCTGCACGGCGGCCCTCTGCACGGCGGCCCTCTGCACGGCGGCCCTCTGCACGGCGGCCCTCTGCACGGCGGCCCTCTGCACGGCGGCCCTCTGCACGGTGGCCCTCTGCACGGTGATCCTCTGCACGGTGATCCTCTGCACGGTGGCCCTCTGCACGGTGATCCTCTGCACGGCGATCCTCTGCACGGCGGCCCTCTGCACGGCGGCCCTCTGCACGGCGGCCCTCTGCACGGCGGCCCTCTGCACGGCGGCCCTCTGCACGGTGATCCTCTGGTGATCCTCTGCACGGCGATCCTCTGCACGGCGGCCCTCTGCACGGTGATCCTCTGGTGATCCTCTGCACGGTGGCCCTCTGTACGGTGGCCCTCTGCACGGTGGCCCGCTGCACGGTGGCCCTCTGCACGGTGGCCCTCTGCACGGTGGCCCTCTGCACGGTGGCCCTCTGCACGGTGGCCCTCTGCACGGTGATCCTCTGCACGGTGGCCCTCTGCACGGTGGCCCTCTGCACGGTGATCCTCTGCACGGTGGCCCTCTGCACGGTGGCCCTCTGCACGGTGGCCCTCTGCACGGTGATCCTCTGCACGGTGATCCTCTGCACGGTGGCCCTCTGCACGGTGGCCCAGTTGGTTGAGCATGGTGCTTCCTACACCTGGATACTGGGATCTGAGCTGTCTGCTAAATGGCTATGTAATAATGAATCTCTGTGTGTTGTCTCAGTTTATAGACAGTGACACAAGCAACGATGACTATGTGGACACAGACGAGGAGGTGTCCAACGGGAGGGTGAATCTTCTGAACGGCTCTGGGCCTCCGTACTTCCACAGCTACCTCTACATGAAGGGTGAGTACTGAGTAACCTCATCCCCAGGCTTGAATCGCAGGCGCATGGAGCCTGAGGTGGTGTGGTTAAAATAGAGACTGGAGAACGACGGCTACAGCTGTATTAGATTGGATTTTAGAAAATCACCAATCAGAAGAAATGTCTTCCCTGTGGCTCAGTTGGTAGAGCATGGTGTTTGCAACGCCAGCAGGGTGTTTGCAACGCCAGGGTTGTGAGTTCGATTCCCACGGGGGGCCAGTACGATTAAAAAAGGGGAAAAAAATGCATGAAATGTATGCATTCACTACTGTAAGTCGCTCTGGATAAGAGCGTCTGCTAAATGACTAAAATGTAAAATGTATTAGATTGGACTTTGGTGATTGAACATTTCTTCTGATTAGACGATGTAACTCCATGTTATTTTTAGAGAGCCCAGTTGATTCTAAGTTTGGACATATAAAGTTTATATGTGAAAACAATTTCTTACAATCATACTTTCCAATTTCCCGAACTCCCTCGTTTAGCCCATTACTTGCGCTGCTCGCCCTTTGAAATCCACAAAGAGAGGGAGGCGCTAGATGGTGATGGACTGATGGATTAGCCAATTAAAACCAGCAGCTGTTTTCGTTGCTCCTGCCATATATTGCCATTCAAGTCCCGTTGTACTGAGGCACTCTGAAATGCTCTGAAACCAGACGTCTGGACAGAGAGAGAGTTCTGAGGCGCTCTGAAACCAGACGTCTGGACAGAGAGAGAGTTCTGAGGCGCTCTGAAACCAGACGTCTGGACAGAGTTCTGAGGCGCTCTGAAACCAGACGTCTGGACAGAGTGAGTTCTGAGGCGCTCTGAAACCAGACGTCTGGACAGAGTGAGAGTTCTGAGGCGCTCTGAAACCAGACGTCTGGACAGAGTGAGTTCTGAGGCGCTCTGAAACCAGACGTCTGGACAGAGAGAGAGTCAGCTGGTGGACCACTGGCCAACAGGCATGTCGGGGTTTCATGTTGCACTGAAGACACTGTTGTAGTGTTGTGGTCCTCTGGCTGGTAGACCAACAGAGCCTGGAAACAACACGTTAGTAGACCAGTAAGTCCTCTGGCTGGCTGGCTGGCTGGCTGGCTGGTAGACCAACAGAGACCAGTAAGTCCTCTGGCTGGCTGGCTGGCTGGCTGGTACACCAACAGAGACCAGTAAGTCCTCTGGTTGGCTGGCTGGTACACCACCAGATACCAGTAAGTCCTCTGGTTGGCTGGCTGGTACATCACCAGAGACCAGTTAGTCCTCTGGCTGGCTGGCTGGTACACCCCCAGAGACCAGTAAGTCCTCTGGCTGGCTGGCTGGCTGGTACACCACCAGATACCAGTAAGTCCTGGCTGGCTGGCTGGTATACCACCAGATACCAGTAAGTTCTCTGGCTGGCTGGCTCTTACATCACCAGAGACCAGTAAGTCCTCTGGCTGGCTGGCTGGCTGGCTGGCTGGCTGGCTGGTACATCACCAGAGACCAGTTAGTCCTCTGGCTGACTGGCTGGTACACCACCAGAGACCAGTAAGTCCTCTGGCTGGCTGGCTGGCTGGTACATCATCAGAGACTAGTAAGTCCTCTGGCTGGCTGGCTGGCTGGCTGGCTGGCTGGCTGGCTTGCTGGCTGGCTGGCTGGTACACCACCAGAGACCAGTTAGTCCTCTGGCTGGCTGGCTGGCTGGCTGGTACACCACCAGAGACCAGTTAGTCCTCTGGCTGGCTGGCTGGCTGGTACACCACCAGAGACCAGTTAGTCCTCTGGCTGGCTGGCTGGTACACCACCAGAGACCAGTAAGTCCTCTGGCTGGCTGGCTGGTACACCACCAGAGACCAGTAAGTCCTCTGGCTGGCTGGCTGGTACACCACCAGAGACCAGTAAGTCCTCTGGCTGGCTGGCTGGTACATCACCAGAGACCAGTTAGTCCTCTGGCTGGCTGGCTGGTACACCACCAGAGACCAGTTAGTCCTCTGGCTGGCTGGCTGGCTGGCTGGTACATCACCAGAGACCAGTTAGTCCTCTGGCTGGCTGGCTGGCTGGCTGGTACACCACCAGAGACCAGTTAGTCCTCTGGCTGGCTGGCTGGTACATCACCAGAGACCAGTAAGTCCTCTGGTTGGCTGGTACACCAACAGAGACCAGTAAGTCCTCTGGCTGGCTGGCTGGTACACCAACAGAGACCAGTTAGTCCTCTGGCTGGCTGGCTGGCTGGCTGGTACACCACCAGAGAGTGGTATCTTGTGTTATCGCCTATGAACCTCTCCCTTTTAACAATCTACATTCTGCAACGACTGCAACATTTATTGTCATTAATCGTCATCTTCTGTCTTTCTCTCCAAGGCTCTCTGTAAAACCAGTGTAAAACACTTAGTATTAACTGCTGTTAAAAGGGATTTCTAAATACGTTAGCTCGTTGATAACCCCCTCCCCCTCACTCACACACCTGCGTTCTCCAGGTGGACTGATGATCCCATGGCGACGGAGGTGGTGTGTATTGAAGGATGACACCTTCATGTGGTTCAGGGCTAAGCAGGACAGTCTGAAGAGTGGCTGGCTGTATAAGAAGGGAGGTGGAATGTCCACTCTGTCCAGAAGGAACTGGAAGCAGCGTTGGTTCGTACTGAGAGACGATAAACTCATGTACTTTGAGAACGACAGCGAGGACAAGCTGAAGGGGACCATCGACATCCGCGCCGCCAGGTAAGAATCTGATCCCATATCTGATGAAACTTGGCGTTGTTGGCTAACCTAACATTCACCTCCAAGGCTTCATTCACACAGGCAGACAGATTCTGATCTTTTTCCCCACTAATTGGTATTTTGACAAATCACATCAGATCTTTTTCAGCTGGTCTAATTGGTCTAAAGAACAATTAGTGAAAAGATCAGAATTGGGCTGCTTGTGTAAACACAGCCATGTTCTTTCCAGTAACAGTTTCTCTTCTCGTGATTTTACTTTTTAGAACTCTGGCAAAAATTCATCTTATACATTACTAGATGAATACATTATTAGATGAATACATTACTAGATGAATACATTATTAGATGAATACATTATTAGATGAATACATTACTAGATGAATACATTATTAGATGAATACATTACTAGATGAATACATTACTAGATGAATACATTATTAGATGAATACATTACTAGATGAATACATTATTAGATGAATACATTACTAGATGAATACATTACTAGATGAATACATTACTAGATGAATACATTATTAGATGAATACATTACTAGATGAATACATTACTAGATGAATACATTACTAGATGAATACATTATTAGATGAATACATTACTAGATGAATACATTACTAGATGAATACATTATTAGATGAATACATTATTAGATGAATACATTACTAGATGAATACATTACTAGATGAATACATTATTAGATGAATACATTACTAGATGAATACATTATTAGATGAATACATTACTAGATGAACACATTACTAGATGAATACATTACTAGCTGAATACATTATTAGATGAACACATTATTAGATTAATACATTATTAGATTAATACATTACTAGATGAATACATTATTAGATGAATACATTACTAGATGAATACATTATTAGATGAATACATTACTAGATGAATACATTATTAGATGAATACATTACTAGATGAACACATTACTAGATGAATACATTACTAGCTGAATACATTATTAGATGAACACATTATTAGATTAATACATTATTAGATTAATACATTACTAGATCAATACATTATTAGATTAATACATTATTAGATTAATACATTATTAGATTAATATACTGCTCAAAAAAATAAAGGGAACACTTAAACAACACATCCTAGATCTGAATGAAAGAAATAATCTTATTAAATACTTTTCACTTTACATAGTTGAATGTGCTGACAACAAAATCACACAAAAATAATCAATGGAAATCCAATTTATCAACCCATGGAGGTCTGGATTTGGAGTCACACTCAAAATGAAAGTGGAAAACCACACTACAGGCTGATCCAACATTGATGTAATGTCCTTAAAACAAGTCAAAATGAGGCTCAGTAGTGTGTGTGGCCTCCACGTGCTTGTATGACCTCCCTACAACGCCTGGGCATGCTCCTGATGAGGTGGCGGATGGTCTCCTGAGGGATCTCCTCCCAGACCTGGACTAAAGCATCCGCCAACTCCTGGACAGTCTGTGGTGCAACGTGGCGTTGGTGGATGGAGCGAGACATGATGTCCCAGATGTGCTCAATTGGATTCAGGTCTGGGGAACGGGCGGGCCAGTCCATAGCATCAATGCCTTCCTCTTGCAGGAACTGCTGACACACTCCAGCCACATGAGGTCTAGCATTGTCTTGCATTAGGAGGAACCCAGGGCCAACCGCACCAGCATATGGTCTCACAAGGGGTCTGAGGATCTCTTCTCGGTACCTAATGGCAGTCAGGCTACCTCTGGCGAGCACATGGAGGGCTGTGCGGCCTCCCAAAGAAATGCCACCCCACACCATGACTGACCCACCGCCAAACCAGTCATGCTGGAGGATGTTGCAGGCAGCAGAACGTTCTCCACGGCGTCTCCAGACTCTGACACGTCTGTCACGTGCTCAGTGTGAACCTGCTTTCATCTGTGAAGCGCACAGGGCGCCAGTGGCGAATGTGCCAATCTTGGTGTTCTCTGGCAAATGCCAAACGTCCTGCACGGTGTTGGGCTGTAAGCACAACCCCCACCTGTGGACGTTTGGCCCTCATACGACCCTCATGGAGTCTGTTTCTGACCGTTTGAGCAGACACATGCACATTTGTGGCCTGCTGGAGGTCATTTTGGCAGTGCTCCTCCTGCTCATCCTTGCACAAAGACGGAGGTAGCGGTCCTGCTGCTGGGTTGTTGCCCTCCTACGGCCTCCTCCACATCTCCTGATGTACTGGCCTGTCTCCTGGTAGCGCCTCCATGCTCTGGACACTACACTGACAGACACAGCAAACCTTCTTGCCACAGCTCGCATTGATGTGCCATCCTGGATGAGCTGCACTACCTGAGCCACTTGTGTGGGTTGTAGACTCCGTCTCATGCTACCACTAGAGTGAAAGCACCGCCAGCATTCAAAAGTAACCAAAACATCAGCCAGGAAGCATAGGAACTGAGAAGTGGTCTGTGGTCCCCACCTGCAGAACCACTCCTTTATTGGGGGTGTCTTGCTAATTGCCTATAATTTCCACCTGTTGTCTATTCCATTTGCACAACAGCATGTGAAATTTATTGTCAATCAGTGTTGCTTCCTAAGTGGACAGTTTGATTTCACAGAAGTGTGATTGACTTGGAGTTACATTGTGTTGTTTAAGTGTTCCCTTTATTTTTTTGAGCAGTGTACATTACTAGATTAATACATTACTAGATGGATACATTACTAGATGGATACATTACTAGATGAATAAATTACTAGATGAATAAATTACTAGATGAATAAATTACTAGATGGATACATTACTAGATGGATACATTACTAGATGGATACATTACTAGATGGATACATTACTAGATGAATTTGTTATTAGCGGAATACATTACTAGATGAATACATTATTAGATTAATACATTACTAGATGAATACATTACTAGATGAATACATTACTAGATTAATACATTACTAGATAAATACATTATTAGATTAATACATTACTAGATTAATACATTATTAGATTAATACATTATTAGCTGAATTCATTACTAGATGAATACATTACTAGATGAATGCATTATTAGCTGAATTGTTATTCTATCCTGCTGTCCACAGGGACATAGTGGATAACCTGTCTCTAACCTGTGGTGTCCTATCCTGCTGTCCACAGGGACATAGTGGATAACCATGCCAAGGAGAACGCTTTGAACATTGTGACTGAAGAGAGAACCTACCACATCTATGCAGAGACTCCTGAAGACGCCAGGTGTGTTAAGACTCTAGCCCTCTGCTCTCCAGACTCTAGCCCTCTGCTCTCCAGACTCTAGCCCTCTGCTCTCCAGACTCTAGCCCTCTGCTCTCCAGACTCTAGCCCTCTGCTCTCCAGACTCTAGCCCTCTGCTCTCCAGACTCTAGCCCTCTGCTCTCCAGACTCTAGCCCTCTGCTCTCCAGACTCTAGCCCTCTGCTCTCCAGACTCTAGCCCTCTGCTCTCCAGACTCTAGCCCTCTGCTCTCCAGACTCTAGCCCTCTGCTCTCCAGACTCTAGCCCTCTGCTCTCCAGACTCTAGCCCTCTGCTCTCCAGACTCTAGCCCTCTGCTCTCCAGACTCTAGCCCTCTGCTCTCCAGACCAGACTCTAGCCCTCTGCTCTCCAGACTCTAGCCCTCTGCTCTCCAGACTCTAGCCCTCTGCTCTCCAGACTCTAGCCCTCTGCTCTCCAGACTCTAGCCCTCTGCTCTCCAGACTCTAGCCCTCTGCTCTCCAGACTCTAGCCCTCTGCTCTCCAGACTCTAGCCCTCTGCTCTCCAGACTCTAGCCCTCTGCTCTCCAGACTCTAGCCCTCTGCTCTCCAGACTCTAGCCCTCTGCTCTCCAGACTCTAGCCCTCTGCTCTCCAGACTCTAGCCCTCTGCTCTCCAGACTCTAGCCCTCTGCTCTCCAGACTCTAGCCCTCTGCTCTCCAGACTCTAGCCCTCTGCTCTCCAGACTCTAGTCTACAACACCATGGAACTATAGAATCAGACAGTAGTCTGTTAAACACATGACATTTACACAGAGTAGTAGTCTGATGGGTCTGCTAGTAACAGCTGGTAGATGTTGTATTACCCCTAGTGGTCCACCAGTGTTGTATAGATGTTGTAGTAACCCTAGTGGTCCACCAGTGTTGTATAGATGTTGTATTAACCCTAGTGGTCCACCAGTGTTGTATAGATGTTGTATTAACCCCTAGTGGTCCACAAGTGTTGTATAGATGTTGTCTTAACCCCTAGTGGTCCACCAGTGTTGTATAAATGTTGTATTAACCCTAGTGGTCCACCAGTGTTGTATAGATGTTGTATTAACCCTAGTGGTCCACCAGTGTTGTATAGATGTTGTATTAACCCTAGTGGTCCACCAGTGTTGTATAGATGTTGTATTAACCCCTAGTGGTCCACCAGTGTTGTATAGATGTTGTATTAACCCCTAGTGGTCCACCAGTGTTGTATAGATGTTGTATTAACCCCTAGTGGTCCACCAGTGTTGTATAGATGTTGTATTAACCCCTAGTGGTCCACCAGTGTTGTATAGATGTTGTATTACCCCTAGTGGTCCACCAGTGTTGTATAGATGTTGTATTACCCCTAGTGGTCCACCAGTGTTGTATAGATGTTGTATTAACCCTAGTGGTCCACCAGTGTTGTATATATGTTGTATTAACCCCTAGTGGTCCACCAGTGCATTGCTCTGTGGAATTCTTACATCTCTCCCCATCACACTCTCTCTCCAGTGGCTGGTTCAACATGCTGAGTCGTGTCCACAGTGCCAATCCAGACCAGCTGATGGAGATGAGCCACGAGCAGGCCAACCCCAAGAACGCTGTGGTCGGTACTACCCTCCTCCATCACATCTATCAATCTCTAGGAGTTACAGCATTGCAGTGTTCATGTTGACTGACGATATGACAATGTTCTGAACTTCAAATTTCACCACAGGGAACTGTGGATGTCGGATTGATCGACTCTGTGTGCGCCTCAGACAACCCTGACAGACCCAATTCGTTTGTCATCATCACTGCTAACCGTGTGATCCACTGCAACACTGAGATGCCTGAGGAGATGCACCACTGGATCGGCCTGCTGCAGAAACCTAAAGGAGACACCAGGATAGACGGGCAGGAGTTCTTCGTCAGAGGTCAGTGATTTACAGTACCTGTACGTCAAAGTTCATTTGTGGAATTTCTTTCTTTCTTAATGTGTTTGAGCCAATCAGTTGTGTTGTGTCAAGGTAGGGGTACAGGTAGGGGTGGTATACAGAAGATAGCCCTATTTGGTAAAAGACAAAGTCCATATTATGGCAAGAACAGCTCAAATAAGCAAAGAGAAACGACAGTCCATCATTACTTTAAGACATGAAGGAAGGTCAGTCAATCCGGAAAATGTCAAGTACTTTTTAAGTTTCTTCAAGTGCAGTCGCAAAAACCATCAAGCGCTATGATGAAACTGGCTCTCATGAGGACCGCCACAGGAATGGAAGACCCAGAGTTACCTCTGCTGCAGAGGATAAGTTCATTAGAGTTACCAGCCTCAGAAATCGGCAATTAACTTTACCTCAGATTGCAGCCCAAATAACTGCTTCACAGAGTTCAAGTAACAGACACATCTCAACATCAACTGTTCAGAGGAGACTGTGTGAATCAGGCCTTCATGGTCACATTGCTGCAAAGAAACCATGACTAAAGGACACCAATAATAAGAAGAGACTTGCTTGGGCCAAGAAACACGAGCAATGGACATTAGACTGGTGGCAGTCTGTCCTTTGGTCGGATGAGTCCAAATTTGAGATTTTTGGTTCCAACCGTCGTGTCTTTGTGAGACGCAGAGTAGGTGAACAGATGATCTCCGCATGTGTGGTTCCCACCGTCAAGCATGGAGGAGGAGGTGTGGGGTTGCTATGCTGGTGACGCTGTGATTTATTTAGAATTCAAGGTACACTTAACCAGCATGGCTATCTCAGCATTCTACAGCGATACGCCATCCCATTTGTGCTTTGTGGGACTCATTTGTTTTTCAACAGGACAATGACCCAAAACACACTTAAAGTCTGTGTAAAGGCTATTTGACCAAGAAGGAGAGTGATGGAGTGCTGCGTCAGATGACCTGACCTCGACAATCATCCGACCTCAACCCAATTGGGATGAGTTGGACCGCAGACTAAAGAAAAAGCAGCCAACAAGTGCTCAGCATATATGGGAACTTCTTCAAGACTTTTGGAAAAGCATTCCAGGTGACTACCTCATGAAGCTGGTTGAGAGAATGCCAAGAGTGTGCAAAGCTGTCATCATGGCAAAGGGTGGCTACTTTCAAGAATCTCAAATCTAAAATACATTTTGATTTCTTTGCCACTTTTTTGGTTACTACATGATTCCATATGTGTTATTTCATAGTTTTGATGTCTTCACTGTTATTCTACAATGTAGAAAATAGTAGAAATAAAGAAAAACCCTGGAATGAGTAGGTGTGTCTAAACTTTTGACTGGTCCTGTATATATATTGGAACAATCATGAACATTTTAACAACTGATTTTTCGTCTATTCTCAGTACTGGACAATACCTTTAATTTTCTTCTCTCTCTCTCCTCCCAGGTTGGCTTCACAAGGAGATCAAGGCTAAGAGCACTAGTCTGAAGCTGAAGAAGAGATGGTTTGTTTTAACCTCTAATTCTCTGGACTACTACAAGTCTTCAGAGCGCAATGTGTCCAAGCTGGGGACCCTGGTCCTCAACAGTCTCTGCTCTGTGGTCCAGCCCGACGAGAAGGTGTTCAAGGACACAGGTCGGTAGAGACAGAATGTGGCACCCTTTTTCCCCCCTTCATAGTGCCATAGGGCTCTGCCATTTGGGATACAGACCGGGAGAGTAGTGACCTGTGCTGCGCCTTGCTTTTCTAACCTGGTCCCAGATCGGTTTGTGTCGTCTTGACAGTTCCTATTAGTGACAAAGAGTTGGCAAGACACAGCAAAAAAAATACATCTGGGACCAGGCTAATGCATTTCAGCCAGTCCATGTGTGTCTGTCGAACATACAATACTCTGTCGTAATCACACCTGAAATTGATTTGCTATCGTACGATTGTCAATGCTCCTTGATTCACTCTGACTATTTTATATCCCCCACCAGGTTACTGGAGCATCATCGTCCACGGCCGTAAACACTCGTACCACCTCTACACCAAACTACTGAACGAGGCTATGCGCTGGGCGTCGGCCATACAGGGGGCTATCGACAGCAAGGTTCCCATAGAGACACCCACACAGCAACTCATCAGGGATATCAAGGTACAGCCAATCAACAACCTTCATATTGCCAGTTAACCAATTACCAGCCTTCATACTGACATGGTCATTTTCATGGTCAGATGAATTTGCACTTTTTTAGCCTGGTTACAGATCTGTTTGTGCCGTCTTGCCAACATACTATGTCATTGATGCGTGTTTGGCACAAACAGATCTGAGACCAGTTTAGTTACATTTATCCCTGAGCTCAAATGTAACCCCTGTTCCTCCTCCTAGCTGTGGCGTCATTCACCATCGCAGCCTCTGTTTATGGCCAACAGGGACACACAGTCACACTGTAGTGTAGTGAGGTACTAAACTGGGCCTGTATAGTAACACTGTAGTGAAGTGAGGTACTAAACTGGACCAGTACAATATGTGGAAAAAGTCATGGGGTCTGAATACTTTCCTCAGGCACTGTAAGCACCCCCTTAAGTATAATGAATTATGGTCCCACCCCCCATAGTGTTGCTATGGTCCACAGGAGTTGGCAAGACCGCACAAACAGATTAGCCTGTTCAAGCGAACTGACGGCTGTATTCTTGTTTTGATTCACACTACAAACAGACTAGTGTTGACCTCTGACTCTTAGCTCCTGACCTCTGTGTATCCCCCCCCCCCCCCCCCCCCCCAGGAGAGCAGTCTGAACGTGGAGGCTGTGGAACAGACATACTGGAGGAACCCTATCCTCAGATATACCCAGCACCCGCTCCACTCCCCCCTGCTGCCTCTGCCTTACGGGGAGGTCAACATCCACCGTGAGTTATTACTGCTTTAACCCAACGACCTATTTTAATCCTCCAAGGACTTCTACTACAACCTCTTTAACCCTCCAAGGGCTTCGACTACAACCTCTTTAACCCTCCAAGGACTTTGACTACAACCTCTTTAACCCTCCAAGGACTTCTACTACAACCTCTTTAACCCTCCAAGGGCTTCTACTACAACCTCTTTAACCCTCCAAGGACTTCTACTACAACCTCTTTAACCCTCCAAGGACTTCGACTACAACCTCTTTAACCCTCCAAGGACTTCGACTACAACCTCTTTAACCCTCCAAGGACTTCTACTACAACTGTACAGTTTTACCATTCGTTCCGGTTGGCAGAAATTAAACGTATAAAGCCCCGTGGCTTTCTCTCACCATGCTTTTGTTAATGAAGTCTCTCTCTTTCTGTTTCTCTCTCTCTCTCCTCCCCCCAGTCCATAAGGAGAATGGCTATGCCAGCCTGCAGGACGAGGCAGTGAAGATCTTCAACTCTCTGCAGGAGATGGAGGCTGTGTCTGATCCGGTCCCGATCATCCAGGGTATCCTCCAGACCTGCCAGGACCTACGCCTGCTCCGAGACGAGGTCTACTGCCAGCTCATCAAGCAGACCAATCACGTGCCTCAGCCCAACAGCTCGGCCAATCGCGCCCACTGGCACCTCCTCTCCTGTATGAGCTGTACCTTCCTGCCCAGCCGGGGCATCCTGCGCTACCTCAAGTTCCACCTTAAAGGGTACTTTATTTACCTACAGTTCCACCTTAAAGGGTACTTTATTTATCTCCAGTTCCACCTTAAAGGGTACTTTATTTACCTCCAGTTCCACCTTAAAGGGTACTTTACCTCCAGTTCCACCTTAAAGGGTACTTTATTTACCTCCAGTTCCACCTTAAAGGGTACTTTATTTACCTCCAGTTACATCTTAAAGGGTACTTTATTTACCTCCAGTTCCACCTTAAAGGGTACTTTATTTACCTCCAGTTCCACCTTAAAGGGTACTTTATTTACCTCCAGTTCCACCTTAAAGGGTACTTTATTAACCACCAGTTCCACCTTAAAGGGTACTTTATTTCCCTCCAGTCCCACCTTAAAGGGTACTTTATTTCCCTCCAGTTCCACCTTAAAGGGTACTTTATTTCCCTCCAGTTCCACCTTAAAGGGTACTTTATTTCCCTCCAGTTCCACCTTAAAGTGTACTTTATTTCCCTCCAGTTCCACCTTAAAGGGTACTTTATTTAACTCCAGTTCCACCTTAAAGGGTACTTTATTTACCTCTTTATTTACCTCCAGTTCCACCTTAAAGAGTACTTTATTTACCTCCAGTTCCATCTTAAAGGTACTTTATTTACCTCCAGTTCCATCTTAAAGGGTACTTTATTTACCTCCAGTTCCACCTTAAAGGGTACTTTATTTCCCTCCAGTTCCACCTTAAAGGGTACTTTATTTCCCTCCAGTTCCACCTTAAAGGGTACTTTATTTCCCTCCAGTTCCACCTTAAAGGGTACTTTATTTCCCTCCAGTTCCACCTTAAAGGGTACTTTATTTACCTCCAGTTCCACCTTAAAGGGTACTTTATTTACCTCCAGTTCCACCTTAAAGGGTACTTTATTAACCACCAGTTCCACCTTAAAGGGTACTTTATTTCCCTCCAGTCCCACCTTAAAGGGTACTTTATTTCCCTCCAGTTCCACCTTAAAGGGTACTTTATTTCCCTCCAGTTCCACCTTAAAGGGTACTTTATTTACCTCCAGTTACATCTTAAAGGGTACTTTATTTACCTCCAGTTCCACCTTAAAGGGTACTTTATTTACCTCCAGTTCCACCTTAAAGGGTACTTTATTTACCTCCAGTTCCACCTTAAAGGGTACTTTATTAACCACCAGTTCCACCTTAAAGGGTACTTTATTTCCCTCCAGTCCCACCTTAAAGGGTACTTTATTTCCCTCCAGTTCCACCTTAAAGGGTACTTTATTTCCCTCCAGTTCCACCTTAAAGGGTACTTTATTTCCCTCCAGTTCCACCTTAAAGTGTACTTTATTTCCCTCCAGTTCCACCTTAAAGGGTACTTTATTTAACTCCAGTTCCACCTTAAAGGGTACTTTATTTACCTCTTTATTTACCTCCAGTTCCACCTTAAAGAGTACTTTATTTACCTCCAGTTCCATCTTAAAGGTACTTTATTTACCTCCAGTTCCATCTTAAAGGGTACTTTATTTACCTCCAGTTCCACCTTAAAGGGTACTTTATTTCCCTCCAGTTCCACCTTAAAGGGTACTTTATTTCCCTCCAGTTCCACCTTAAAGGGTACTTTATTTCCCTCCAGTTCCACCTTAAAGGGTACTTTATTTACCTCCAGTTCCATCTTAAAGGTACTTTATTTACCTCCAGTTCCACCTTAAAGGGTACTTTATTTACCTCCAGTTCCACCTTAAAGGGTACTTTATTAACCACCAGTTCCACCTTAAAGGGTACTTTATTTCCCTCCAGTCCCACCTTAAAGGGTACTTTATTTCCCTCCAGTTCCACCTTAAAGGGTACTTTATTTCCCTCCAGTTCCACCTTAAAGGGTACTTTATTTCCCTCCAGTTCCACCTTAAAGTGTACTTTATTTCCCTCCAGTTCCACCTTAAAGGGTACTTTATTTAACTCCAGTTCCACCTTAAAGGGTACTTTATTTACCTCTTTATTTACCTCCAGTTCCACCTTAAAGAGTACTTTATTTACCTCCAGTTCCATCTTAAAGGTACTTTATTTACTTCCAGTTCCATCTTAAAGGGTACTTTATTTACCTCCAGTTCCACCTTAAAGGGTACTTTATTTCCCTCCAGTTCCACCTTAAAGGGTACTTTATTTCCCTCCAGTTCCACCTTAAAGGGTACTTTATTTCCCTCCAGTTCCACCTTAAAGGGTACTTTATTTACCTCCAGTTCCATCTTAAAGGTACTTTATTTACCTCCAGTTCCACCTTAAAGGGTACTTTATTTACCTCCAATTCCACCTTAAAGGGTACTTTATTTACCTCTTTATTTACCTCCAGTTCCACCTTAAAGGGTACTTTATTTACCTCCAGTTCCACCTTAAAGGGTACTTTATTTCTTTATTTCTTTATTTCCACTGAAGGTAGATGGAAGGCCATGTTAAGAATGGTGACCTACCACTGAAGGTAGATGGAAGGCCATGTTAAGAATGGTGACCTACCACTGAAGGTAGATGGAAGGCCATGTTAAGAATGGTGACCTACCACTGAAGGTAGATGGAAGGCCATGTTAAGAATGGTGACCTACCACTGAAGGTAGATGGAAGGCCATGTTAAGAATGGTGACCTACCACTGAAGGTAGATGGAAGGCCATGTTAAGAATGGTGACCTACCACTGAAGGTAGATGGAAGGCCATGTTAAGAATGGTGACCAGACTATCACCCCTTGCAACGACTGTCACCCGGGTTTTTAACCTAGTGACGATGAATGACTGGTGCATAAACTCATATCCTGTCTGTCAAATACAGACCAATCAGCATCCTCCCTGTCATCTTGATGTGAGCAACTACAGACCAATCAGCATCCTCCCTGTCATCTTGATGTGAGCAACTACAGACCACTCAGCATCCTCCCTGTCATCTTGATGTGAGCAACTACAGACCAATCAGCATCCTCCCTGCCATCTTGATGTGAGCAACAGACCAATCAGCATCCTCCGTGTCATCTTGATGTGAGCAACTACAGACCAATCAGCATCCTCCCTGTCATCTTGATGTGAGCAACTACAGACCAATCAGCATCCTCCTTGTCATCTTGATGTGAGCAACTATAGACCAATCAGGATCCTCCTTGTCATCTTGTCATCATCGACAGTATGTTACTATCTCCTAGAGGTGAACAAGGCCAGTTTGGGTTCAGGGTGAACCACTCAACAGAGACAGTATGTTACTATCTCCTAGAGGTGAACCACTCAACAGAGACCGTATGTTACTATCTCCTAGAGGTGAACCACTCAACAGAGACAGTATGTTACTATCTCCTAGAGATGAACCACTCAGAGACATTATGTTACTATCTCCTAGAGGTGAACCACTCAACAGAGACAGTATGTTACTATCTCCTAGAGATGAACCACTCAACAGAGACCGTATGTTACTATCTCCTAGAGGTGAACCACTCAACAGAGACAGTATGTTACTATCTCCTAGAGATGGACCACTCAGAGACATTATGTTACTATCTCCTAGAGATGAACCACTCAACAGAGACAGTATGTTACTATCTCCTAGAGGTGAACCACTCAACAGAGACAGTATGTTACTATCTCCTAGAGGTGAACCACTCAACAGAGACAGTATGTTACTATCTCCTGGAGGTGAACCACTCAACAGAGACAGTATGTTACTATCTCCTAGAGGTGAACCACTCAACAGAGACCGTATGTTACTATCTCCTAGAGGTGAACCACTCAACAGAGACAGTATGTTACTATCTCCTAGAGGTGAACCACTCAACAGAGACAGTATGTTACTATCTCCTAGAGGTGAACCACTCAACAGAGACAGTATGTTACTATCTCCTAGAGGTGAACCACTCAACAGAGACAGTATGTTACTATCTCCTAGAGGTGAACCACTCAACAGAGACAGTATGTTACTATCTCCTAGAGATGAACCACTCAACAGAGACAGTATGTTACTATCTCCTAGAGGTGAACCACTCAACAGAGACAGTATGTTACTATCTCCTAGAGGTGAACCACTCAACAGAGACAGTATGTTACTATCTCCTAGACGTGAACCACTCAACAGAGACAGTATGTTACTATCTCCTAGAGATGAACCACTCAACAGAGACAGTATGTTACTATCTCCTAGAGATGAACCACTCAACAGAGACAGTATGTTACTATCTCCTAGAGATGAACCACTCAACAGAGACAGTATGTTACTATCTCCTAGACGTGAACCACTCAACAGAGACAGTATGTTACTATCTCCTAGAGATGAACCACTCAGAGACAGTATGTTACTATCTCCTAGAGGTGAACCACTCAACAGAGACAGTATGTTACTATCTCCTAGAGATGAACCACTCAGAGACAGTATGTTACTATCTCCTAGAGGTGAACCACTCAACAGAGACAGTATGTTACTATCTCCTAGAGGTGAACCACTCAACAGAGACAGTATGTTACTATCTCCTAGACGTGAACCACTCAACAGAGACAGTATGTTACTATCTCCTAGAGGTGAACCACTCAGAGACAGTATGTTACTATCTCCTAGAGGTGAACCACTCAACAGAGACAGTATGTTACTATCTCCTAGAGATGAACCACTCAACAGAGACAGTATGTTACTATCTCCTAGAGGTGAACCACTCAACAGAGACAGTATGTTACTATCTCCTAGAGGTGAACCACTCAACAGAGACAGTATGTTACTATCTCCTAGAGGTGAACCACTCAACAGAGACAGTATGTTACTATCTCCTAGAGATGAACCACTCAACAGAGACAGTATGTTACTATCTCCTAGAGATGAACCACTCAACAGAGAGTATGTTACTATCTCCTAGACGTGAACCACTCAACAGAGACAGTATGTTACTATCTCCTAGAGATGAACCACTCAGAGACAGTATGTTACTATCTCCTAGAGGTGAACCACTCAACAGAGACAGTATGTTACTATCTCCTAGAGATGAACCACTCAGAGACAGTATGTTACTATCTCCTAGAGGTGAACCACTCAACAGAGACAGTATGTTACTATCTCCTAGAGGTGAACCACTCAACAGAGACAGTATGTTACTATCTCCTAGACGTGAACCACTCAACAGAGACAGTATGTTACTATCTCCTAGAGGTGAACCACTCAGAGACAGTATGTTACTATCTCCTAGAGGTGAACCACTCAACAGAGACAGTATGTTACTATCTCCTAGAGATGAACCACTCAACAGAGACAGTATGTTACTATCTCCTAGAGGTGAACCACTCAACAGAGACAGTATGTTACTATCTCCTAGAGGTGAACAAGGCCAAGCTGGACAAAGGTGCAGTAGGTGCAGTTCTCCTCAGAAAAATCCTTTGACACTGAATCACAATGTCCTCGTCTCCAAGCCGTCCAACTTCAAACATCTCATCAAGTGTTTTAAAATGGATTGAGTCTTATCAAATCGTATCCGGCTGACCGGATGCAATGGGACCTACCATCACCAAGGGAACACACTATGGGAGTACCACAGGGTTCAATCCTGGGCCCTTTGTTATTTAGTCTCTACCAGGTCGTGGATGATAGTTATTTATACACATGGGGAAAATTCTGATCAAGTTGCAAGCAAACTAAGGGTATCGTTGTCGAAAGTGGCTGAAAGGCTCAACCACTACTGCCTCACCCTCAATGTGGGGGGAAAAAATGGTAGCTATTTACTCAAATATCTGGGCATTATCCTAGACCCTACTTTGAACTGTAAAAACAAATAAAAAAAATATACAGAATAGTCTTCTTACACATGTTCATTTAGATCAGGAACTCTCTCTACAGAGGCGGCCATGATGGATTTACACGCAATGATTTTCTGTCACCTGTCCTATTGTTTCGGCAGCTGGTCTCAAGCCAATTAAACATCAGTTAAACCCCTTCAATCTCTATGTAAACAAGTTACTTAAGATCCTGGACAGGAAACCACATCATTACTGTCACTGGGATATTCTCACCAAGTACAATCTGTTCAATTTGGACAACTTCCTTTTTCTCTGATGTCTGTCTAGTTTATAAGATCGTCAATAATGTTGCAGCCCCACCTCTGAAAGATTTTGTCATATTAAGCTCTGAACAAAACAGCAGAGTCAGCCGGACCTCCACAAGCTAGAGGACACTGTTATTCCTCAACGAAGGAACAGTCAGCGTTCTCCACCTCAGGCATCAGGAAATGGAATTCCCTCCTCTCTGCCTTTTTAATTAAAGCACTAGTGACTTTAAATCCTGCTCCGTGGAGGTCAAAGTGTGGATCAATCCTGCATTTGTTGTATTTTATGATTCCTGTATTTGTTTTAAGATTCCTGTATTTGTTTTAATCTGTTATCTGACTATACTGCTGTGTTTTTAGTTAGGGAGTGTGGATGAAAATTAGCTGTGTTTAGCTAACTCTGGTGGAAACATATTTCACTGCCTGAATTTTTATTTATTTTATTTCAACATGGTCCCTTTAATTAAATTACCACTACAGCTTTGAGCCACAAGCAGAAAGTGTCCCCTCCCTATAGCTTCTAATACAAATAGACATCTTTTCTGTGATTGATTTGTATGGATGAGTAAACTGGACAGTAAGACATCAGTAACGTTGATTTGTTGATTTCCTCTACAACCTCAGTAACCCTCTGTCTGTTCTTCTGTTCTTCTCCAGGGTTAAGGAGCAGTTTCCCGGAACAGAGGTGGACATGTTCGCCCATTTCATAGGTGAGTCTCTGAAGAGGACCAAGGTCAGGGACTATGTTCCGTCTCAGGAGGAGATCGTAGCCTTACTGACCCGGCAGGAAATGACTACTACGGTCTACTGCCACGGAGGCGGATCCTGCAAGATCTCCATCAACTCACACACCACCGCTGGAGAGGTAAGTGTTACGTTCCCCAGCTAGAAAACCAAAAATAGGTCGCTCAGACAGAAGAGGGAACTAAAAAAAATGTGGGAATTGAACAACAACCAAAACAAAACAGGTGGGGTTTTAGGAGGGTTTCTGAAAGATACTCATGGGGGGGGGGTCCACTGAAAGTTGACTAGCAACAACAACTGGGACCTAAAAGACACCCACCATGAGACCCACTACATTTACCCAAGAACAGGCAAATAAAATGAAAACCCACAGCAAACTAAGACAGGAAGTAAACCTAAAAGTGGAGCAAAACGAAACCAGGGAAATCAGATAAAGGATTGTTTGTCTAGAAATCAAAATGGGGCACGCCAACTAAAGGTGTTAACCCTCCACATCTATCCAGCCAACTAAAGGTGTTAACCCTCCACATCTATCCAGACAACTAAAGGAGTTAAACCTCCACATCTATCAAGACAACTAAAGGTGTTAACCCTCCACATCTATCCAGACAACTAAAGGAGTTACCCTCCACATCTATCAAGACAACTAGAGGAGTTAACCCTCCACATCTATCAAGACAACTAGAGGAGTTAACCCTCCACATCTATCAAGACAACTAAAGGAGTTAAACCCTCCACATCTATCCAGACAACTAAAGGTCTAGACCCTCCACATCTATCCAGACAACTAAAGGTGTTAAACCCTCCACATCTATCAAGACAACTGGAGCACTGGGCCAGACACTCTTAAATACACCACAGGTGTAACACATACTGACTAACGAGGTGACGGCAATCAGTGCGCCCTACGTGCTAACGTCCAACCTCGAAAAATAAATGAAAAGAATAAAGCCTGTAACGCCTTCCGCCTTAAGACAACATACACAGTACCAGCCAAAAGATTGGACACACCTACTCATTCAAGGGTTTTTCTTTATTTTTACTATTTTCTATGTTGTAGAATAATAGTGAAAGACAAAACAACACTTATGGAATCAAATAGTAACCAAAAAAGTGTTAGATTCTTCAAAGACGCCACCCTTTGCCGTGATGACAGCTTTGCAAACTCTTGGCATTCTCTCAACCAGCTTCATGAGGTAGTCACCTGGAATGCATTCCAATTAACAGGTGTGCCTTGTTAAAAGTTAATTTGTGGAATTTCTTTACTTAATGTTTTTGTGCCAATCAGTTGTGACAAGATAGGTTTGGTATACAGAAGATAAAAGACCAAGTCCATATTATGGCAAGAACAGTTCAAAATGTGAGCTGTTCTTGCCATAATATGGACTTGGTCTTTTATCAAACAGGGCTATCTATTTAATAAGCAAAGAGAAACGACAGTCCATTACTTTAAGACATGAAGGTCAGTCAATTCAGAACATTTCAAAAACTTGTGCAGTCACAAAAACCATCAAGCGCTATGATGAAACTGTCTCTCACGAGGACCGCCACAGGAAAGGAAGACCCAGAATTACCTCTGCTGTAGAGGATACGTTTTTATTTATTTATTTATTTTATTTCACCTTTATTCAACCAGGTAGACCAGTTGAGAACAAGTTCTCATTTACAACTGCGACCTGGCCAAGATAAAGCAAAGCAGTTCGACACATACAACAACAACAGAGTTACACATGAAATAATCTGGACTCAGAGCTTCAGAGTAGGTGATTAGAGCGACTACCATACTCCCTCTATGTCCCTCTATGGGGTCTTCTTTACATACTAAGTCTTTACATCAACTCACACACCACCGCTGGAGAGGTTAAAAAAAATCTGTTTTCCACAATGAGTAGCAGCTGTAAAAATACAGTAATTTCTGCCAGGGGCAATCCGACATTGGTACATCCATTTTCTCCAGCCTGTGTTAATGTCCCTCTGTCCTGCCTGTCCCCAGGTGGTGGAGAAGTTGATCCGAGGACTGGCCATGGAGGACAGTAGAAACATGTTTGCCCTGTTTGAACACAACAACACTACGGACCGGGCTGTGGAGAGCAGAGTCATCGTTTCTGACGTACTCGCCAAGTTCGAAAGGTCAGAGTTCAGCTGGAGAGAGAGAGAGAGAGATGCACAGAGAATGGCCTGGTCCCTGATCTGTTAGAGAGGTCAGAGTTCAGCTGGAGAGAGAGAGAGATGCACAGAGATTAGCATGGTCCCTGATCTGTTAGAGAGGTCAGAGTTCAGCTGGAGAGAGAGAGAGATGCACAGAGATTAGACTGATCCCTGATCTGTTAGAGAGGTCAGAGTTCAGCTGGAGAGAGAGAGAGATGCACAGAGATTAGCCTGGTCCCTGATCTGTTAGAGAGGTCAGAGTTCAGCTGGAGAGAGAGAGAGATGCACAGAGATTAGCCTGGTCCCTGATCTGTTTGAGAGATCAGAGTTCAGCTGGAGAGAGAGAGAGATGCACAGAGATTAGCCTGGTCCCTGATCTGTTAGAGAGGTCAGAGTTCAGCTGGAGAGAGAGAGAGAGATGCACAGAGATTAGCCTGGTCCCTGATCTGTTAGAGAGGTCAGAGTTCAGCTGGAGAGAGAGAGAGAGATGCACAGAGATTAGCCTGGTCCCTGATCTGTTTGTGCTGGCTTTGTCAATCCCTATGGCCATTGACAGTTTTATTTATTTTTTATTGAACCTTTATTTAACGAGGCAAGTCAGTTAAGAACCAATTCTAAATTACAATGACGGCCCACCAAAAGGCTAAAGGCCTCCTGCGGGGACGGGGGCCTGGGATTAAAAATAGACAAGAGACAACACTACACTACATAGAGACCTAAAACAACAACATAGCAAGGCAGCAACACATGACGAAACAGCATGGCAGCAACACATGACGAAACAGCATGGTAGCAACACAACATGGCAGCAGCACAAAACATGATACAAACATTATTGAGCCCAGACAACAGCACAAAGGGCAAGAAGGTAGAGACAACAAAACAACACGCAAAGCAGCCACAACTGTCAGTAAGAGTGTCCATGATTGAGTCTTTGAATGAAAAGATGGAGATAAAACTGTCCATTTTGAGTGTTTGTTGCAGCTCGTTCCAGTCGCTAGCTGCAGCGAACTGAAAAGAGGAGCGACCCAGGGATCTGTGTGCTTTGGAGACCTTTAACAGAATGTGACTGGCAGAACCGGTGTTGAATGTGGAGGATGAGGGCTGCAGTAGATATCTCAGATAGGGGGGAGTGAACGGGTGTTGTATGTGGAGGATGAGGGCTGCAGTAGATATCTCAGATAGGGGGGAGTGAGGCCGAAGAGGGTTTTACAAATAAGCATCAACCAGTGGGTCTTGCGACAGGTATACAGAGATGACCAGTTTTCAGAGGAGTATAGAGTGCAGTGATGTGTCCTGTAAGGAGCATTGGTGGCAAATCTGATGGCCGAATGATAAAGAACATCTAGCCGCTTGAGAGCACCCTTACCTGCTGATCTATAAATTACGTCTCCGTAATCTAGCATGGGTAGGATGGTCATCTGAATCAGGGTTAGTTTGGCAGCTGGGGTGAAAGAGAAGCTATTACGATAGAGGAAACCAAGTCTAGATTTAACTTTAGCCTACAGCTTTGATATGTGCTGAGAGAAGGACAGTGCACCATCTAGCCATACTCCCAAGTACTTGAATGAGGTGACTACCTCGAGCTCTAAACCCTCAGAGGTAGTAATCACACCTGTGGGGAGAAGGGCATTCTTCTTACCAAACCACATGACCTTTGTTTTGGAGGTGTTCAGAACAAGGTTAAGGGCAGAGAAAGCTTGTTGGACACTGAGAGCTTGTTGGACACTGAGAAAGCTTGTTGGACACTGAGAAAGCTTGTTGGACACTGAGAAAGCTTGTTGGACACTGAGAGAGCTTGTTGGACACTGAGAGAGCTTGTTGGACACTGAGAGAGCTTGTTGGACACTGAGAGAGCTTGTTGGACACTGAGAGAGCTTGTTGGACACTGAGAGAGCTGGTTGGACACTGAGAAAGCTTGTTGAACATAGGGAAAAGTTAGCAAGACAGCACTAACAGATCTGGGACCAGGCTACCCACAGAGAGAGAACATACCCATAGATGGCTAACAGATCTGGGACCAGTCTACCTATAGATGGCTAACAGATCTGGGACCAGTCTACCCATAGATGGCTACAGATCTGGGACCAGTCTACCTATAGATGGCTAACAGATCTGGGACCAGTCTACCCATAGATGGCTACAGATCTGGGACCAGTCTACCCATAGATGGCTAACAGATCTGGGACCAGTCTACCCATAGATGGCTACAGATCTGGGACCAGTCTACCCATAGATGGCTACAGATCTGGGACCAGTCTACCCATAGATGGCTACAGATCTGGGACCAGTCTACCCATAGATGGCTACAGATCTGGGACCAGTCTACCCATAGATGGCTACAGATCTGGGACCAGTCTACCCATAGATGGCTACAGATCTGGGACCAGTCTACCCATAGATGGCTACAGATCTGGGACCAGTCTACATGACCCACAAACCTCTTGATATTATTACTATATTTCTGCTAAAACTAGAGGGTCTGAAATTGGTTTGGTTGATTGGCTGATTCATTGATTCATTGATTGATTTCCAGGCTGTCAGGCAGTGAGGAGGTGGAGGAGGAAGGACAGTGGAAGCTCTACTTCAAACTCTACTGTTTCCTGGATGTAGAGAACGTGCCCAAGGAAGGGGTGGAGTTCGCTTTCATGTTCGAACAGGTCAGTTAGTCCATTTTGTTCTATTATTATTATTATTAGAAAGCACCTGAGTAGAAAAGTGTCTATAATGTCGTGTTTTAGAGTCTTTTCCATTTCAATTCATTGACTTGTTGCAAACCATCTTAGTTTGCAATCCATCTTCTTGAAATTTTTCTGTCCTCTTCCCTTTTTTGGGGGGGAAGGCTTAAGCAAGCGCCCCATTCCCATAGAAACCTTTTAGTAGGGCCAGAATAGCTGTATCAATTCACTGACCTTTGTAAGCACCCCCATTCCCATAGAAACCTTTTAGTAGGGCCAGAATAGCTGTATCAATTCACTGACCTTTGTAAGCACCCCCATTCCCATAGAAACCATTTAGTAGGGCCAGAATAGCTGTGTCAATTCACTGACCTTCTGTCTCTTTAAAGTTGAGATTTCTACATGCTCTACTCAGATACACGATTCAGAGTTTTGCAATGTTGTTTTTCTTTGCTAAAATGGCGGCTCCTTGTAATAGTCTGCGGCGCTCAGTGGGGTTCAAATATGGAGGACGAGGACAGGAGGTTAGTTAGTAGCTCAGAAGAAAACATGAGGAAGAAAGCGGACAAGTTCAAGAAATAATAAATAAAAAATAAAAAAACTGGGACGAGTGGATGTTGCGAGAAAATGGCAGCAGGGTCGAGGGAACAAGGGAAAACTCTGGGCGTTAAAGTAAAAAAATGGAAAACCGTACTTTAGTAGCTCAGAACGTGAAGTTGATGAGAGTGACATGGAGTTTGAATGATTTGAAAAGCGACAGGATGAAGGTTTTAAAAATGGAGGAGAGTGGAATGAAAGGAAAGGACGATGAAGATGATTCTGGCCCAGTGGTATTTTCAGAGAGATTAGATCCTTGCCTTCTGGCTGATCCATATGTGGTGTCTGGTTGGGTGGAGAAGAGATTCAGGACTGTTGAGTCGGTTAAAGTAACTTAAAGTGGACTTGTGGTGATTATTTGGGCATTTTTTTTCCATCCAGAAGGAGCAGTTCTTGTCCCCACGCATTTAGGAACAAGAACTGTGACTTGCTTTGCTCTCTGGAGCAGGGCGCCGTTGAAAGAAGTGATAACTGGGGTGGCGTTGTGTTGAGGAGGGTCAACTGAAATGGAAGATTCCCGGTGTCTGTGATACCTGCCGTTTGGTACGGCGCAGACCCAGTAGAGAGCGTGGTGAAACAGAGAAGACACTGTCTGTCCTGCTGAGTTTTGATGCGGAGTCTTTACCCAACAAAGTCAAGTTAGGATGTGTCAGTTATCCAGTGAGAGCTTTTTGTCCCGAACCCATTATGGTGTTTTAGGTGCCAAGCTTATGGTCACGTTGTAGCAGTGTGTAAAAGGGAGATTTCTAGATGTGAGAAGTGTACAGAAGGGCATCAGACAAAGGAATATGCAGCAGTAGAGGCTGTTGAGGGGAGGACGGCTCATAATTATTTGTATTTATAATGGATCCCCATTAGTTCCTGCCAAGACAGCAGCTACTCTTCCTGGGGTTTATTATGGATCCCCATTAGTTCCTGCCAAGGCAGCGGCTACTCTTCCTGGGGTTTATTATGGATCCCCATTAGTTCCTGCCAAGGCAGCAGCTACTATTCCTGGGGTTTATTATGGATCCCCGTTAGTTCCTGTCAAGGCAGCAGCTACTCTTCCTGGGGTTTATTATGGATCCTCATTAGTTCCTGCCAAGGCAGCGGCTACTCTTCCTGGGGTCCAAACATATTAAAGCACTTACATTACATATAAAACAGGACATCATATAACGTTATTATACCACTACATATCTATAATACATAATGTTTAATACCACCATAGAACATGGTCCTGTGTGGCTCAGTTGGTAGAGCATGGTGTATGCAACGCCAGGGTTGTGGGTTCGATTCCCACGGGGGACCAGTACGAAAAGAAAAAAAAATAAATCATGAAATGTATGCATTCACTACTGTAAGTCGCTCTGGATAAGAGCGTCTGCTAAATGACTAAAATGTAAATGTAACAATTATCACAATGTGTGCGTATGCATGTGTCTGTACCTTTGTGTGTGTCATCTTCACAGTGCCCGTCGTTCCATAATAATATTTTACCTGTTTTTTTTATAAATCTGATTCTTCTGCTTGCATCAGTTACCTGATGTGGAATAAAGTTCCATGTAGTCATGACTGTTTAATGGCTGGAATGCAGTGCAATTCATTCCATTCCAGACCTTACTATGAGCTGTCCTCCCCTCAGCAGCCTCCTCTGTGTAGTATGGGTGGAAAGAGTTGTGTGAGTAAAGGTTCCCATGGTGATATATGAGAGAGAGAGAGAGAGAGAGAGAGAGAGAGAGAGAGAGAGAGAGAGAGAGAGAGAGAGAGAGAGAGAGAGAGAGAGAGAGAGAGAGAGAGAGGAGAGAGAGAGAGAGAGAGAGAGAGAGAGAGAGAGAGAGAGAGAGAGAGAGAGAGAGAGAGAGAGAGAGAGAGAGAGAGAGAGAGAGAGAGAGAGAGAGAGAGAGAGAGAGAGAGAGAGAGAGAGAGAGAGAGAGAGAGAGAGAGAGAGAGAGAGAGAGAGGAGAGAGAGAGAGAGAGAGAGAGAGAGAGAGAGAGAGAGAGAGAGAGAGAGAGAGAGAGAGAGAGAGAGGTGCAGAAGGTGTCGTACGCCTAGGAGAGGAAGATGGGGATCCAAAGAGACTCCCTGAGCCGAGGCCAATAGAGAGTGATAGGAATAACAGGTTTTTCAGTAAGGTTGGTTTCTTAGCGTTCACAGCAGTGGTTATCAACTGTACCACAGAAATGGAACGTAAAATCACAGAGGATCGATGTGGTGGTGGCAGCTGCAGAGAAGTACTTAAGGTGTAGGAGATTTTACTGTAGAAGAGTTACAAGGTGTGTTGAACGATAGTGTCCTGTCCTCCCAGGCTGGTGGCCTGCTGTAGGATCAGGTTTTAATGGGTGTAGGGTTAGTTGGTATAGTGGTGAGGTTTTAATGGGTGCAGGGTTAGTTGGTATAGTGGTGAGGTTTTAATGGGTGTAGGGTTAGTTGGTATAGTGGTCAGGTTTTAATGGGTGTAGGGTTAGTTGGTATAGTGGTGAGGTTTTAATGGGTGTAGGGTTAGTTGGTAGGGAGGTTTTAATGGGTGTAGGGTTAGTTGGTATAGTGGTGAGGTTTTAATGGGTGCAGGGTTAGTTGGTATAGTGGTCAGGTTTTAATGGGTGTAGGGTTAGTTGGTAGGGAGGTTTTAATGGGTGTAGGGTTAGTTGGTATAGTGGTGAGGTTTTAATGGGTGCAGGGTTAGTTGGTATAGTGGTCAGGTTTTAATGGGTGTAGGGTTAGTTGGTATAGTGGTGAGGTTTTAATGGGTGTAGGGTTAGTTGGTATAGTGGTGTGGTTTTAATGGGTGTAGGGTTAGTTGGTAGTGAGGTTTTAATGGGTGTAGGGTTAGTTGGTATAGTGGTGAGGTTTTAATGGGTGTAGGGTTAGTTGGTAGGGAGGTTTTAATGGGTGTAGGGTTAGTTGGTATAGTGGTGAGGTTTTAATGGGTGCAGGGTTAGTTGGTATAGTGGTCAGGTTTTAATGGGTGTAGGGTTAGTTGGTATAGTGGTGAGGTTTTAATGGGTGTAGGGTTAGTTGGTAGGGAGGTTTTAATGGGTGTAGGGTTAGTTGGTATAGTGGTGAGGTTTTAATGGGTGCAGGGTTAGTTGGTATAGTGGTGAGGTTTTAATGGGTGTAGGGTTAGTTGGTATAGTGGTGTGGTTTTAATGGGTGTAGGGTTAGTTGGTATAGTGGTGTGGTTTTAATGGGTGTAGGGTTAGTTGGTATAGTGGTGTGGTTTTAATGGGTGTAGGGTTAGTTGGTATAGTGGTGTGGTTTTAATGGGTGTAGGGTTAGTTGGTAGTGAGGTTTTAATGGGTGTAGGGTTAGTTGGTATAGTGGTGAGGTTTTAATGGGTGTAGGGTTAGTTGGTAGGGAGGTTTTAATGGGTGTAGGGTTAGTTGGTATAGTGGTGAGGTTTTAATGGGTGCAGGGTTAGTTGGTATAGTGGTCAGGTTTTAATGGGTGTAGGGTTAGTTGGTATAGTGGTGAGGTTTTAATGGGTGTAGGGTTAGTTGGTAGGGAGGTTTTAATGGGTGTAGGGTTAGTTGGTATAGTGGTGAGGTTTTAATGGGTGTAGGGTTAGTTGGTAGGGAGGTTTTAATGGGTGTAGGGTTAGTTGGTATAGTGGTGAGGTTTTAATGGGTGTAGGGTTAGTTGGTATAGTGGTGAGGTTTTAATGGGTGTAGGGTTAGTTGGTAGGGAGGTTTTAATGGGTGTAGGGTTAGTTGGTAGGGAGGTTTTAATGGGTGTAGGGTTAGTTGGTATAGTGGTGAGGTTTTAATGGGTGCAGGGTTAGTTGGTATAGTGGTCAGGTTTTAATGGGTGCAGGGTTTGCTGGTATAGTGGTGAGGTTTTAATGGGTGTAGGGTTAGCTGGTATAGTGGTGAGGTTTTAATGGGTGTAGGGTTAGTTGGTAGGGAGCTTTTAATGGGTGTAGGGTTAGTTGGTATAGTGGTGAGGTTTTAATGGGTGTAGGGTTGGCTGGTATAGTGGTGAGGTTTTAATGAGTATAGGGTTAGTTGGTAGGGAGGTTTTAATGGGTGTAGGGTTAGTTGGTAGGGAGGTTTTAATGGGTGTAGGGTTAGTTGGTAGGGAGGTTTTAATGGGTGTAGGGTTAGCTGGTATAGTGGTGAGGTTTTAATGAGTATAGGGTTAGTTGGTAGGGAGGTTTTAATGGGTGTAGGGTTAGTTGGTAGGGAGGTTTTAATGGGTGTAGGGTTAGCTGGTATAGTGGTGAGGTTTTAATGAGTATAGGGTTAGTTGGTAGGGAGGTTTTATTGGGTGTAGGGTTAGTTGGTATAGTGGGGAGGTTTTAATGGGTGTAGGGTTAGTTGGTATAGTGGTGAGGTTTTAATGGGTCTAGGGTTAGTTGGTAGGGAGGTTTTAATGGGTGTAGGGTTAGTTGGTATAGTGGTGAGGTTTTAATGGGTGTAGGGTTAGTTGGTATAGTGGGGAGGTTTTAATGGGTGTAGGGTTAGTTGGTAGGGAGGATTTAATGGGTGTAGGGTTAGTTGGTAGGGAGGTTTTAATGGGTTTAGGGTTAGTTGGTATAGTGGTTAGAAACGTTTTTCAACAGAACTTATATTTCCCTCACTAACTTTAAACATCAGCTATCTGAGCAGCTAACCGATCGCTGCAGCTGTAAATAGCCCACCCAATCTACCTACCTCATCCCCATATTGTTTTTATTTACTTTTCTGCTCTTTTGCACACCAGTATTTCTACTTGCACATCACCATCTGCTCATCTATCACTCCAGTGTTAATTTGCTAAATTGTAATTACTTCGCTACTATGGCCTATTTATTGCCTTACCTCCTCATGCCATTTGCACACACTGTAAATAGACTTTCTTTTTTCTATTGTGTTATTGACTGTACGCTTGTTTATTCCATGTGTAACTCTGTGTTGTTGTTTGTGTCGAACTGCTTTGCTTTATCTTGGCCAGGTCGCAATTTTAAATGAGAACTTGTTCTCAACTAGCCTACCTGGTTAAATAAAGGTGAAATAAAAAAAATCTAATGTAAACATTAACATTATATTTGTCATGTAATGTAAATATAATGCTGTCATTTAATGTAATGTTATGTAAACTGAAAAATGAAGTTAATGTCATTTAATGAAATGTAAACCTAAATGTTAATGTTAATGTAATGTAAACATAAATACAATGTTAATGTAAACCTAAAAGTTAATGTAATTTAATGTAACGTAAATATAATGTTAATATAACGTAAACGTAAGTATAATGTTAATGGAATGTAAATATACTGCTCAAAAAAATTAAGGGAACACTTAAACAACACAATGTAACTCCAAGTCAATCACACTTCTGTGAAATCAAACTGTCCACTTAGGAAGCAACACTGATTGACAATACATTTCACATGCTGTTGTGCAAATGGAAGAGACAACAGGTGGAAATTATAGGCAATAAGCAAGACACCCCCAATAAAGGAGTGGTTCTGCAGGTGGGGACCACAGACCACTTCTCAGTTCCTATGCTTCCTGGCTGATGTTTTGGTCACTTTTGAATGCTGGCGGTGCTTTCACTCTAGTGGTAGCATGAGACGGAGTCTACAACCCACACAAGTGGCTCAGGTAGTGCAGCTCATCCAGGATGGCACATCAATGCGAGCTGTGGCAAGAAGGTTTGCTGTGTCTGTCAGCGTAGTGTCCAGAGCATGGAGGCGCTACCAGGAGACAGGCCAGTACATCAGGAGACGTGGAGGAGGCCGTAGGAGGGCAACAACCCAGCAGCAGGACCGCTACCTCCGCCTTTGTGCAAGGAGGAGCAGGAGGAGCACTGCCAGAGCCCTGCAAAATGACCTCCAGCAGGCCACAAATGTGCATGTGTCTGCTCAAACGGTCAGAAACAGACTCCATGAGGGTGGTATGAGGGTCTGACGTCCACAGGTTGGGGTTGTGCTTACAGCCCAACACCGTGCAGGACGTTTGGCATTTGCCAGAGAACACCAAGATTGGCAAATTCGCCACTGGCGCCCTGTGCCCTTCACAGATGAAAGCAGGTTCACACTGAGCACATGTGGCAGACGTGACAGAGTCTGGAGACGCCGTGGAGAACGTTCTGCTGCCTGCAACATCCTCCAGCATGACTGGTTTGGCGGTGGGTCAGTCATGGTGTGGGGTGGCATTTCTTTGGGGGGCTGCACAGCCCTCCATGTGCTCGCCAGAGGTAGCCTGACTGCCATTAGGTACCGAGATGAGGTCCTCAGACCCCTTGTGAGACCATATGCTGGTGCGGTTGGCCCTGGGTTCCTCCTAATGCAAGACAATGCTAGACCTCATGTGGCTGGAGTGTGTCAGCAGTTCCTGCAAGAGGAAGGCATTGATGCTATGGACTGACCCGCCCGTTCCCCAGACCTGAATCCAATTGAGCACATCTGGGACATCATGTCTCGCTCCATCCACCAACGCCACGTTGCACCACAGATTGTCCAGGAGTTGGCGGATGCTTTAGTCCAGGTCTGGGAGGAGATCCCTCAGGAGACCATCCGCCACCTCATCAGGAGCATGCCCAGGCGTTGTAGGGAGGTCATACAGGCACGTGGAGGCCACACACACTACTGAGCCTCATTTTGACTTGTTTTAAGGACATTACATCAAAGTTGGATCAGCCTGTAGTGTGGTTTTCCACTTTAATTTTGGAGTGTGACTCCAAATCCAGACCTCCATGGGTTGATTAATTGGATTTCCATTGATTATTTTTGTGTGATTTTGTTGTCAGCACATTCAACTATGTAAAGAAAAAAGTATTTAATAAGATTATTTCTTTCATTCAGATCTAGGATGTGTTGTTTAAGTGTTCCCTTTATTTTTTTGAGCAGTGTATAATGTTAATGTAAACCTAAATGTTGATGTAATTTAATGTAATGTAAACGTAAATATAATGGTAATGTTATCATGTGTCAAATCGGAGGGCCTGTTGTCCGGAGCTCTGGCAGTCTCTATGGGGGTGCCACAGGGTTCAATTCTCGGGCCGACTCTCTTCTCTGTAATATATACTTGTTGCAGGTGATTCCCTGATCCACCTCTACGCAGACGACACCATTCTGTATACATCTGGCCCTTCTTTGGACACTGTTAACAAACCTCCAAACGAGCTTCAACGCCATATAACACTCCTTCCGTGGCCTCCAACTGCTCTTAATTGCTAGTAAAACCCAAATGCATGCTCTTCAACCGATCGCTGCCCGCACCCTCTCGCCCGACTAGCATCACTACTCTGGACGGTTCTGACCTAGAATATGTGGACAACTACAAATACCTAGGTGTCTGGTTAGACTGTAAACTCTCCTTCCAGACTCACATTAAGCATCTCCAATCCAAAATCAAATCTAGAATTGGCTTCCTATTTAGCAACAAAGCATCCTTCACTCATGCTGCCAAACATACCCTCGTAAATCTGACTATCCTACCGATCCTTGACTAGTGATCCTTGACGCCCCATATACAACCCAGTACTGCGACCTGTATGCTCTCGTTGGCTGGTCCTCGCTACATATTCGTCACCAAACCCACCCGCTCCAGGTCATCTATAAGTCTTTGCTAGGTAAAGCTCCGCCTTATCTCAGCTCACTGGTCACGATAACAACACCCACTCGTAGCACGCGCTCCAGCAGGTATATTTCACTGGTCACCCCCAAAACCAACACCTCCTTTGGCCGCCTTTCCTTCCAGTTCTCTGCTACCAATGACTGGAACGAACTACAAAAATCACTGAAACTGGAGTCTTATATCTCCCTCACTAACTTTAAGCATCAGCTGTCAGAGCAGCTAACCGATTGCTGCAGCTGTCCACAGCCCATCTGTAAATAGCCCAACCAACTACCTCATCCCATATTTGTTTTAGTTTTTCTGCTCTTTTGCACACCAGTATTTCTACCTGCACATCTATCACTCCAGTGTAAATTTGCTAAATTGTAATTACTTCGCTACTATGGCCTATTTATTGCCTTACCTCCTTACTTCATCTGCACACACTGTATATAGATTTGTCTGTTGTGTTATTGACTGTATGTTTGTTTATGTTTGTTTATTCCATGTGTAACTCTGTGTTGTTGTTTGTGTCACACTGCTTTGCTTTATCTTGGCCAGGTAGCAGTTGTAAATGAGAACAAGTTCTGGCCTACCTGGTTAAATAAAGGTGAAATGTGTGTGTGTGTATATATATATATATATATATATATATATATATATATATATATATATATATATATATATATATATATATATATATATATATATATATATATATATATATATATAGTTAAATATATATATATATATATATTTAACTATATATATATATATATATATAGTTAAATATATATATATATATATATATATATATATATATATATATATATATATATATATATATATTTAACTATATATATATATATATATATATAGTTAAATATATATATATATATAGTTAAATATATATATATATATAGTTAAATATACATGTCTCCTCCAGGCCCATGAGTCTATGACCAACGGTCATTTCCCGGCCCCAGAAGACACCCTGCAGCACCTGGCCGCTCTCAGGCTCCAGTTCCTCCACGGGGACAAGGCCCGGGTCAGCTGGTCTCTGGACAACGTCTACCCTGTCGGGAGGCTCCGTGCACGCATCCTGCATTTCACCAAGGTACGCATATCTTTTTCATAAGCCCTCAGGTTTACAGTGCATTTGGAAAGTATAAATAAGGTATTTCAGTTTTTTATTTTTAATAAATGTGACAAAATGTCAAAAAAATAAATCTGTTTTCACTTTGTCATTATGGGGTATTGTGATGTCATTATGGGGTATTGTGATGTCATTATGGGGTATTGTGACGTCATGGGGTATTGTGATGTCATTAGGGGGTACTGTGTGTAGATTGATGAGGGGAAAAATGATTTAATACATTTTAGAATAAGGCTGTAACGTAACAAAATGTGGAACAAGTAAAGGGGTCTGAATACTTTCCAAATGCACTGTATGTACCTCTGATGTATCCATATGTATGTTGTCTTTGCTGGGGACAAATCCCATTTAACTTAGGTCAGTTACACTCTATACAGGGGGTGGTGCTCTGCAGATTGACCCTGTGTGGCTTGACACAACTGCGTGTGAGCATACATATGTACAATGTGTGCTATCTGGGGAGGTTGACAACTGAGCAAATTCCAAATTTACTAACAAAGTGGGATTGTAGAGATGGACTAGCAATGTGGGATTGTAGAGGTGGACTAGCAACATGGAATTGTATAGGTGGACTAGCAACGTGGAATTGTATAGGTGGACTAACAAAGTGGGGTTGTAGAGGTGGACTAGCGACGTGGGGTTGTATAGGTGGACTAGCAACGTGGGGTTGTAGAGGTGGACTAGCAACGTGGGATTGTATAGGTGGACTAGCAACGTGGGATTGTAGAGGTGGACTAGCAACGTGGGATTGTAGAGGTGGACTAGCAACGTGGGATTGTAGAGGTGGACTAGCAACGTGGGATTGTAGAGGTGGACTAGCAACGTGGGGTTGTAGAGGTGGACTAGCAACGTGGGGTTGTAGAGGTGGACTAGCAACGTGGGATTGTAGAGGTGGACTAGCAACGTGGGATTGTAGAGGTGGACTAGCAACGTGGGGTTGTTTTATATTGTTGGACTAACAACGTGGGGTTGTAGAGGTGGACTAGCAACGTGGGGTTGTTTTATATTGTTGGACTAACAACGTGGGGTTGTAGAGGTGGACTAGCAACGTGGGGTTGTAGAGGTGGACTAGCAACGTGGGGTTGTAGAGGTGGACTAGCAGCGTGGGGTTGTAGAGGTGGACTAGCAGCGTGGGGTTGTAGAGGTGGACTAGCAACGTGGGGTTGTAGAGGTGGACTAGCAACGTGGGCTTGTAGAGGTGGACTAGCAACGTGGGGTTGTTTTATATTGTTGGACTAACAACATGGGGTTGTAGAGGTGGACTAGCAACGTGGGATTGTTTTGTATAGGTGGACTAGCAACGTGGGGTTGTTTTATATTGTTGGACTAACAACGTGGGGTTGTAGAGGTGGACTAGCAACGTGGGGTTGTTTTATATTGTTGGACTAACAACGTGGGGTTGTAGAGGTGGACTAGCAACGTGGGGTTGTAGAGGTGGACTAGCAACGTGGGGTTGTAGAGGTGGACTAGCAGCGTGGGGTTGTAGAGGTGGACTAGCAGCGTGGGGTTGTAGAGGTGGACTAGCAACGTGGGGTTGTAGAGGTGGACTAGCAACGTGGGCTTGTAGAGGTGGACTAGCAACGTGGGGTTGTTTTATATTGTTGGACTAACAACATGGGGTTGTAGAGGTGGACTAGCAACGTGGGATTGTTTTGTATAGGTGGACTAGCAACGTGGGATTGTTTTGTATAGGTGGGCGCGGCGGGGCCTGGGGGCCAAACCCTGGAGCGGAGGCGGACCAGCTTCCTGGACGGGACCCTGCGTCGCAGCGGGCTGAAGACGGGCTCCATGAAGAAACAGAAGATGGAGGAGGAACAGGTAGCCTAGCGGTTAGAGGAGGAATGGGTAGCCTAGCGGTTAGAGGAGGAACGGGTAGCCTAGCGGTTAGAGGAGGAACGAGTAGCCTAGCGGTTAGGCGAGGAACGGGTAGCCTAGCGGTTAGGCGAGGAACGGGTAGCCTAGCGGTTAGGCGAGGAACGGGTAGCCTAGCGGTTAGGCGAGGAACGGGTAGCCTAGCGGTTAGGCGAGGAACGGGTAGCCTAGCGGTTAGGCGAGGAACGGGTAGCCTAGCGGTTAGGCGAGGAACGGGTAGCCTAGCGGTTAGAGGAGGAACGGGTAGCCTAGCGGTTAGAGGAGGAACGGGTAGCCTAGCGGTTAGAGGAGGAACGGGTAGCCTAGCGGTTAGAGGAGGAACGGGTAGCCTAGCGGTTAGAGGAGGAACGGGTAGCCTAGCGGTTAGAGGAGGAACGGGTAGCCTAGCGGTTAGAGGAGGAACGGGTAGCCTAGCGGTTAGAGGAGGAACGGGTAGCCTAGCGGTTAGAGGAGGAACGGGTAGCCTAGCGGTTAGAGGAGGAACGGGTAGCCTAGCGGTTAGAGGAGGAACGGGTAGCCTAGCGGTTAGAGGAGGAACGGGTAGCCTAGCGGTTAGAGGAGGAACGGGTAGCCTAGCGGTTAGAGGAGGAACGGGTAGCCTAGCGGTTAGAGGAGGAACGGGTAGCCTAGCGGTTAGAGGAGGAACGGGTAGCCTAGCGGTTAGAGGAGGAACGGGTAGCCTAGCGGTTAGAGGAGGAACGGGTAGCCTAGCCCTTGAGGAAGGTACTAATAAAGTATTGTTCTTGTTCAGATGCTGGAGATGTGGGTGAAGGAGGAGACTTCAGCCACCAGAACCTCCATCGTAGAGAAGTGGTCCAGACTTCAGGGACTGGACCAGCACACTGCCATGCTCAAATACATGAACATCATTAAGGAGTGGCCCGGATATGGGTCCACACTGTTCGACGTAGAGGTAACTACATGACAACACAGACTAGCGTCCTGTCCAGGGGGTGGACATCAAGCTGCAGAGCCCTGCGGTTGCAGGCGGTGCAGTTGCCGTACCAGGCGGTGATATAGCCCAACAGGATGCTCTCATATGTGCATTTCTGAAAGTTTTTGAGGGTCTTAAGGGGCCAAGCCGATGTTGTATGTTCTTCACCACACTGTCTGTGTGTGTGTGGGGGCCATTTCAGATCGTCAGTGATGTGTACTCCGAGGAACTTTAAGGTTTTCACCTTCTCCACTGCGGTCTCGTCGATGCGGATAGGGGCATGCTCCTGCTTTTACCTGAAACCCACGATCCATGGGATCAAATAGCTTTTGCACAGATGGGGCTCCATCTATGGAGGCACGGTGGACAGGCCTCTGTTATAAATGTGGCTCCCTCTGCCATGTGGACACATTCATACACCAAGAGCTTGGTGGGTATCGAGGGGGAGTGTTGGAAACATTTTACACATTGAGAGAGGAACTGTAATGGAAGGTAATGCGGAGAAGGGAAGGTACCGTGAGGGAAGGGAAGGTACCGGGAGGGAAGGGAAGGGAAGGGAAGGGAAGGGAAGGTACCGGGGAGGGAAGGGAAGGGAAGGGAAGGGAAGGTACCGGGAGGGAAGGGAAGGTACCGCGAGGGAAGGGAAGGGAAGGGAAGGGAAGGTACCGGGAGGGAAGGGAAGGTACCGCGAGGGAAGGGAAGGGAAGGGAAGGGAAGGGAAGGTACCGCGAGGGAAGGGAAGGGAAGGGAAGGTACCGTGAGGGAAGGGAAGGGAAGGTACCGTGAGGGAAGGGAAGGTACCGTGAGGGAAGGGAAGGGAAGGTACCGTGAGGGAAGGGAAGGGAAGGTACCGTGAGGGAAGGGAAGGTACCGTGAGGGAAGGGAAGGTACCGTGAGGGAAGGGAAGGGAAGGGAAGGTACCGTGAGGGAAGGGAAGGGAAGGTACCGTGAGGGAAGGGAAGGTACCGTGAGGGAAGGGAAGGTACCGTGAGGGAAGGGAAGGTACCGTGAGGGAAGGGAAGGTACCGTGAGGGAAGGGAAGGTACCGCGAGGGAAGGGAAGGTACCGTGAGGGAAGGGAAGGTACCGCGGGGGAAGGGAAGGGAAGGTACCGTGAGGGAAGGGAAGGTACCGCGAGGGAAGGGAAGGGAAGGGAAGGTACCGTGAGGGAAGGGAAGGTACCGTGAGGGAAGGGAAGGTACCGTGAGGGAAGGGAAGGGAAGGGAAGGTACCGTGAGGGAAGGGAAGGTACCGTGAGGGAAGGGAAGGTACCGTGAGGGAAGGGAAGGGAAGGTACCGTGAGGGAAGGGAAGGGAAGGTACCGTGAGGGAAGGGAAGGGAAGGAAATAGGTTGCTGGTTTCCATCGCCTGGCTTTGTAAATGTATTTGATCATACTTTGTATCTGACCTGCTGTATGTCTCTGTCTCCTCAGTGTAAAGAAGGAGGCTTTCCTCACGACCTGTGGCTGAGTGTGAGTGCAGAGAACGTGTCGGTCTACAAGAGAGGAGAACCCAAACCTCTGGAGACGTTCCCCTACGAACACATCATCTTCTTCGGAGCTCCCCAGGCCACTACTTATAAAATCACCGTGGACGACAGAGAGATGTTCTTTGAGACACCTCTGGTACAGTATTACACCATAATACAACATTATACAAGTACTAGCCTGGTCCCAGGTCTGTTTATAACACCAGATTATAAATGACCAGTAGCCTGGTCCCTGGTCTGTTTATAACACCAGATTATAAATGACCAGTAGCCTGGTCCCAGGTCTGTTTATAACACCAGATTATAAATGACCAGTAGCCTGGTCCCTGGTCTGTTTATAACACCAGATTATAAATGACCAGTAGCCTGGTCTGTTTATAACACCAGATTATAAATGACCAGTAGCCTGGTCTGTTTATAACACCAGATTATAAATGACCAGTAGCCTGGTCTGTTTATAACACCAGATTATAAATGACCAGTAGCCTGGTCCCTGGTCTGTTTATAACACCAGATTATAAATGACCAGTTGCCTGGTCCCTGGTCTGTTTATAACACCAGATTATAAATGACCAGTAGCCTGGTCCCTGGTCTGTTTATAACACCAGATTATAAATGACCAGTAGCCTGGTCCCTGGTCTGTTTATAACACCAGATTATAAATGGCCAGTAGCCTGGTCCCTGGTCTGTTTATAACACCAGATTATAAATGACCAATAGCCTGGTCCCTGGTCTGTTTATAACACCAGATTATAAATGACCAGTTGCCTGGTCCCTGGTCTGTTTATAACACCAGATTATAAATGACCAGTAGCCTGGTCTGTTTATAACACCAGATTATAAATGACCAGTAGCCTGGTCCCTGGTCTGTTTATAACACCAGATTATAAATGACCAGTAGCCTGGTCTGTTTATAACACCAGATTATAAATGACCAGTAGCCTGGTCCCTGGTCTGTTTATAACACCAGATTATAAATGACCAGTAGCCTGGTCTGTTTATAACACCAGATTATAAATGACCAGTAGCCTGGTACCTGGTCTGTTTATGCTCATGCCAACTCTATTAGTGTCAACAGACATGTTTGGCATGACAATGAGTGACAGGGAATTGACATGATAGCACAAACAGACTGGACCCCAGGCTAGCCTTTCAGAACGTCAACCAACAAGGCCTTGGCTGTCCTGTGTGGCTCAGTTGGTAGAGCATGGTGTTTGCAACGCCAGGGTTGTGGGTTCGATTCCCACGGGGGACCAGTACGGGGGGGGGGGGGAATGTATGAAATGTATGCATTCACTACTGTAAGCCACTCTGGATAAGAGCGTCTGCTAAATGACTAAAATGTAAAAATGTAAAATGTAATGATGCTTTTAAACAAATATCTGTTTAAAGTGTGTATCGTTCATTTGTTTATTTTACCTGCTGTTAAAACTCTCGTCTGTGATGTTTCAGGTTGGAGAGGTCACTAAAATCATGAAAGCTTACATCAGCATGATAGTGAAGAAGAGATGCAGTGTCAGATCTGGGTCCAGTTACGGAACCAACTGGATCAGGTGAGATTTGGGACAGAAGGCTAAAAGGCTAAGACTGCAAGGCTAACCAGCAGGGTCCATGAAGATAAGCTTCAAGACTAAAAGTCCATGAAGACAGGACCTGTTCTCCTCAACTCAGATGTCTGAGGTCAGACTGCTGTTCAGTTACTCCAGAACTCGTCCAACTCCGTCGTCCCTCCGTGTGGGGTACTCCGAGCTAACATTCAGAACGTTTTACAATGTGTAACGCTAAAGGCTGGTACTGCGTTCCATTTCGTATTGCTATTCTATATAGCTGTCGACAAGAGTAGATACCATGTTACCTTCAGCTATTATTTACATCCATTTATCAGTAGTATGGACCAATCAAAATGTTCTGTCCTATTTTTATAATTGGCAGGTGTTATTAATATTATAACATATGTTAATGTATGGGCACCCAACTATACCGTTATATATTTACAATGAGAGGAAGTTATTTGTCTAAAGTAGGTTTGAAAGACTTCTCCCTCGGGTTTTCTGAGCAATAGGAGTTGAATCCCAAACCAACCACATACCCAGGGAGTTAAACCTCTTTACATTACAATGCCTTAATAAATAGTTTCACTGCTTCCATCCATGTTGTTATTCGACTACTTTGGTCTGTAACAGGTTTCACTGCTTCCATCCATGTTGTTATTCGACTACTTTGGTCTGTAACAGGTTTCACTGCTTCCATCCATGTTGTTGTTCATCTACTTTGGACTGTGAATAACAGTTTTGACTTTCAGGAATGGCATCCCCAAGCCAGGGTTAATAGCTTGATGGTTATAACCAGTTATAATGCTAGTGGCAGAAGTTGCCATTCAATAGCCTGGTCCCAGATCTGTTTGTCCTTTTGCCTACTCTGATTACGAAGCTAAACATGTTTGAAATGACATTTCCATAAGAAGTTGGCAAAAGAACAGATAAGCTGGTGCCCAAGCTAACCATTCTACCCAGTGCCTGAGAAGCAGGTTTTAACTCTGGTGAAATAACACTTGTATTTTATAAGTCAAATATAACTAGAACAAACCAATACATAATCCATTACTACTATATTAAGGTTATTATTTATTTAAAATAAAGGCAGTGGTTAATATAGAGCATTATAGAGTACATCATTATAGAATTTAGTCTGAGGTATTTTTTTTTTTTTTAATTTAAATGTTTTTATTTGCTATTTTGATTTGAAAGCAGTTTTGTCGTTGTAATGAAATGTTTTGTGACTGAAACTGTTGAAAGAGAGCGTGGTGTGTTGATGAAACGAACAGGAAGGTACTTCCTGGTAACTTCTGTTACCAGGAAGTATTGTTGGTCACAAGCTATAGAGCAGGGTTACCCATTTGGCACCCCAACTTTGACGAGCATACATACACTGAGGAGGGTCCATTATTATATTTTTTTAATTGTTGGACACGTGACTGTAAAAAACACAGACACCTCAGATCCAAATCATTAGAATTGTGGATATCTGTTCAAAAGTATTCCCACGCCTGGACAAAACATTAAGAACACCTTTCCATATTGCATTTCACCCCCCCCCCTTTTTGCCTTTAGAACAGCCTCAATTTTGTCGGGGACATGGACTCCACAAGGTGTGGAAAGTGTTTCACAGGGATGCTCGCCCCATGTTGACTTCAACGTCCTTCCACACTTGTGTCACCTGGTCAGTCTATGTCATGGAAAGACCAGGTGTTCATAATGTTTTGTACACTCAGTGTATGTGTGATTGTATGCAAACGTAAGCAAGGTTTGAAATGATTATATCTACAAAGTATTTAGAATTAATTATGTTCCAGCTCTCTGACCATCCATTCGCTCAAGAAACAAAATCGTCCCGCGGCTGAACATCGTTGATGATCCTTGCTATATTGTGTGTCGTCATGGGATATTTATTATGTGTTATTCTACTAGTCAGGAAGAGAGGGTCAGGAGGACCAAGCAAACGCGGTGAGTCGCGTAGCGCTGCGCTAACAGACGGAGCCGTACAGGTGAGAGGAGATGGGAGGTGGCCTCCGACACCCAGCCTTGTAAGGTGAAAGCCAGTGACAGGAGGCTAAGATGGAGGCTATGTGGCTTTACACTGCATGTAGCTCTGGGCTGAGAACTGGAATAAACACCAACATCACATGCAGTAAACCGGGCTATAGTGTGATAACATGGTGATGATGACGTTGTGATGATGATACAACAACATTGTGGTGATAACATAACATTCATAACATGACAGTGTGATGATAACGTTGTGATGATGATACAACAACATTGTGGTGATAACATTGTGATAACATAACATTGTGATGATAACATAACATTGTGATGATAACATAACATTGTGATGATAACATAACATTGTGGTGATAACATAACATTGTGGTGTGATAACATAACATTGTGATGATAACATTGTGATGATAACATAACATTCATAACATGACAGTGTGATGATAACGTTGTGATGATGATACAACAACATTGTGGTGATAACATTGTGATGATAACATAACATTGTGATGATAACATAACATTGTGGTGATAACATAACATTGTGATGATAACATAACATTGTGGTGATAACATAACATTGTGATGATAACATAACATTGTGGTGATAACATAACATTGTGGTGATAACATAACATTGTGGTGATAACATAACATTCATAACATGACAGTGTGATGATAACATTGTGATGATGATAACATAACATTGTGATGATAACATTGTGATGATAACATAACATTGTGAAGATAACATTGTGATGATAACATTGTGATGATAACAGTGGTGTGATAACATGACATTGTGATAACATGACTATATAGGGAATTGGGTGCCATTTCAGCTGCTGGTAGCCACACCTGTACCAGAACCATTTTATCTTTTTTGCTTTAGTTTATTTAGTAAATATTTTTTGTTAACCAACAATGCAGTTTTAAATCAAATAAGAGTCAAGGACTTGTAAGTAAGCGTTCCACATTATGACAAATACAAATTTGATTTGATCATGACTGTTCCCCTTTATAATTACTGTACTTTTCTGCTTGGCTGGAGAGAGTTAAACAATCTGGTAAATATTTTTGTTGTAACTGGATTTACAAAATGCTTTAATAAATGACTGTATTTCATAACCTGTTTTGGTTTGTTGTCTGTACCTTGTGGGATTATATGCTGGTTTGTTAGTTGGAGGATTATTTGTATAACCTGTTTGGTGTCTTGTTCTCTATGCTGATAACTGGAATTTCAAATGCTTATTATAATTACATGTACAGTAGTGGGGTACAGTAGTGTGGTGCAGTGGTGGGGTACAGTAGTGTGGTGGGGTACAGTAGTAGGGTACAGTAGTGGGGTACAGTGGTGGGGTACAGTAGTGGGGTAGAGTAGTGGGGTGCAGTGGTGGGGTACAGTAGTGGGGTACAGTGGAATGGTACAGTAGTGTGGTACAGTGGTGTGGTACAGTAGTGTGGTGGGGTGCAGTGGTGGGGTACAGTAGTGGGGTACAGTGGTGTGGTACAGTAGTGGGGTACAGTAGTTGGGTACAGTAGTAGGGTACAGTGGTGTGGTACAGTAGTAGGGTACAGTGGTGTGGTACAGTAGTAGGGTACAGTAGTGGGGTAAAGTAGTGGGGTAAAGTAATGGGGTACAGTAGTGTGGTACAGTAGTGGGGTACAGTAGTGTGGTACAGCAGTAGGGTACAGTGGTGTGGTACAGTAGTAGGGTACAGTGGTGTGGTACAGTAGTAGGGTACAGTAGTGGGGTACAATAGTGGGGTACAGTGGTGTGGTACAGTAGTAGGGTACAGTGGTGTGGTACAGTAGTAGGGTACAGTAGTAGGGTACAGTGGTGTGGTACAATAGTAGGGTACAGTAGGGTACAGTGGTGTGGTACAGTCGTAGGGTACAGTAGTAGGGTACAGTAGGGTACAGTGGTGGGGTACAGTAGTAGGGTACAGTAGTGGGGTACAGTGGTGTGGTACAGTAGTAGGGTACAGTAGTAGGGTACAGTGGTGTGGTACAGTAGTAGGGTACAGTGGTGTGGTACAGTAGTCTGGTACAGTAGTAGGGTACAGTGGTGTGGTACAGTAGTAGGGTACAGTCGTAGGGTACAGTAGGGTACAGTCGTAGGGTACAGTCGTAGGGTACAGTAGTAGGGTACAGTGGTGTGGTACAATAGTAGGGTACAGTAGGGTACAGTGGTGTGGTACAGTCGTAGGGTACAGTAGTAGGGTACAGTAGGGTACAGTGGTGGGGTACAGTAGTGGGGTACAGTAGTAAGGTACAGTGGTATGGTACAGTAGTGTGGTACAATAGTAGGGTACAGTAGTGGGGTACAGTAGTGGGGTACAGTAGTAGAATACAGTAGTAGGGTACAGTAGGGGGGTACAGTAGTAGGGTACAGTAGTGGGGTACAGTAGTGGGGTACAGTAGTAGGATACAGTAGTAGGGTACAGTAGGGGGTACAGTAGTAGGGTACAGCAGTAGGGTACAGTAGTAGGATACAGTAGTAGGGTACAGTAGGGGGGTACAGTAGTAGGGTACAGTAGTGGGGTACAGTAGTAGGATACAGTAGTAGGGTACAGTAGGGGGGTACAGTAGTAGGGTACAGCAGTAGGGTACAGTAGTAGGATACAGTAGTGGGGTACAGTAGGGGGGTACAGTAGTAGGGTACAGTAGTGGGGTACAGTAGTAGGATACAGTAGTAGGGTACAGTAGGGGGGTACAGTAGTAGGGTACAGCAGTAGGGTACAGTAGTGGGGTACAGTAGTAGGATACAGTAGTAGGGTACAGTAGTAGGGTACAGTAGTGGGGTACAGTAGTAGGGTACAGTAGTGGGGTACAGTAGTAGGGTACAGTAGTAGGGTACAGTAGTGGGGTACAGTAGGGGGGTACAGTAGTAGGGTACAGTAGTAGGGTACAGTAGGGGGGTACAGTAGTAGGGTACAGCAGTAGGGTACAGTAGTAGGGTACAGTAGGGGGGTACAGTAGTAGGGTACAGCAGTAGGGTACAGTAGTAGGGTACAGTAGGGTACAGCAGTAGGGTACAGCAGTAGGGTACAGTAGGGGGGTACAGTAGTAGGATACAGCAGTAGGATACAGTAGGGGGGTACAGCAGTAGGGTACAGCAGTAGGGTACAGTAGTAGGGTACAGTAGTAGGATTCAGTAGTAGGGTACAGTAGGGGGGTACAGCAGTAGGGTACAGTAGGGGGGTACAGTAGTAAGGTACAGTGGTATGGTACAGTAGTGTGGTACAATAGTAGGGTACAGTAGTAGGGTACAGTAGTAGGATACAGTAGTAGGGTACAGTAGGGGGGTACAGTAGTAGGGTACAGTAGGGGGGTACAGTAGTAGGGTACAGCAGTAGGGTACAGCAGTAGGGTACAGTAGTAGGGTACAGTAGTGGGGTACAGTAGTAAGGTACAGTGGTATGGTACAGTAGTGTGGTACAATAGTAGGGTACAGTAGTGGGGTACAGTAGTGGGGTACAGTAGTAGGATACAGTAGTAGGGTACAGTAGTAGGGTACAGCAGTAGGGTACAGCAGTAGGGTACAGTAGGGGGGTACAGTAGTAGGGTACAGTAGTAGGGTACAGCAGTAGGGTAAAGTAGTAGGGTACAGCAGTAGGGTACAGTAGGGGGGTACAGTAGTAGGGTACAGTAGTGGGGTACAGTAGTAGGGTACAGTAGTAGGATACAGTAGTAGGGTACAGTAGTGGGGTACAGTAGTAGGGTACAGTAGTAGGGTACAGTAGTAGGGTACAGTAGTGGGGTACAGTAGTAGGGTACAGCAGTAGGGTACAGTAGTAGGGTACAGTAGTAGGGTACAGTAGGGTACAGTAGGGTACAGTAGTAGGGTACAGTAGTAGGGTACATGTACAGTATTATGACACAATCAGTTTCTGGCCATTGGAATAGAACAACAGCTTTGAAACATCTTTATACAAAATCCTGTCTTTTAAAAAAATGTAGCTTCTTGATCGGACAAATAATGATAAATAAACGTCGCAAATAATGTTCCACTAAGAACCCCGTACGCCTCTCTGAACCCCGTACGCCTCTCTGAACCCCGTACGCCTCTCTGAACCCCGTACGCCTCTCTGAACCCCGTACGCCTCTCTGAACCCCGTACGCCTCTCTGAACCCCGTACGCCTCTCTGAACCCCGTACGCCTCTCTGAACCCCGTACGCCTCTCTGTTACCCCGTACGCCTCTCTGAACCCCGTACGCCTCTCTGACCCCCGTACGCCTCTCTGAACCCCGTACGCCTCTCTGGAACCCCGTACGCCTCTCTGAACCCCCGTACGCCTCTCTTTACCCCAGTACCGACTCTCCTGAACCCCGTACGCCTTTCTGTTACCCGCCTAACGCCTCTCTGTTACCCCGTACGCCTCTCTGTTACCCCCGTACGCCTCTCTGTTACCCCCGTACGCCTCTCTGTTACCCCGTACGCCTCTCTGTTACCCCGTACGCCTCTCTGTTACCCCGTACGCCTCTCTGTTACCCCGTACGCCTCTCTGTTACCCCGTACGCCTCTCTGTTACCCCGTACGCCTCTCTGAACCCCGTACGCCTCTCTGTTACCCCGTACGCCTCTCTGTTACCCCCGTACGCCTCTCTGTTACCCCCGTACGCCTCTCTGAACCCCGTACCCTCTCAGTTACCCCGTACGCCTCTCTGTTACCCCGTACCCCTCTGTTACCCCGTACGCCTCTCTGTTACCCCCGTACTCCTCTCTGTTACCCCGTACGCCTCTCTGTTACCCGTACGCCTCTCTGTTACCCCGTACGCCTCTCTGTTACCCCCGTACGCCTCTCTGTTACCCCCCGTACGCCTCTCTGAACCCCGTACCCTCTCAGTTACCCCGTACGCCTCTCTGTTACCTACCCCACCCCC